>NC_083776.1:37863027-37988027 GCF_963514075.1 Conger conger
TGCTGGTTGATGAGTCAATGTCTGTAGATGTGTGCTGGTTGATGAGTTGATGTCTGTAGATGTGTGCTGGTTGATGAGTTGATGTCTGTTGATGTGTGCTGGTTGATGAGTCGATGTCTGTAGATGTGTGCTGGTTGATGAGTCGATGTCTGTAGATGTGTGCTGGTTGATGAGTTGATGTCTGTAGATGTGTGCTGGTTGATGAGTTGATGTCTGTAGATGTGTGCTGGTTGATGAGTTGATGTCTGTAGATGTGTGCTGGTTGATGAGTTGATGTCTGTAGATGTGTGCTGGTTGATGAGTCGATGTCTGTAGATGTGTGCTGGTTGATGAGTTGATGTCTGTAGATGTGTGCTGGTTGATGAGTCGATGTCTGTAGATGTGTGCTGGTTGATGAGTTGATGTCTGTAGATGTGTGCTGGTTGATGAGTCGATGTCTGTAGATGTGTGCTGGTTGATGAGTCGATGTCTGTAGATGTGTGCTGGTTGATGAGTTGATGTCTGTAGATGTGTGCTGGTTGATGAGTTGATGTCTGTAGATGTGTGCTGGTTGATGAGTTGATGTCTGTAGATGTGTGCTGGTTGATGAGTCGATGTCTGTAGATGTGTGCTGGTTGATGAGTCGATGTCTGTAGATGTGTGCTGGTTGATGAGTTGATGTCTGTAGATGTGTGCTGGTTGATGGGTTGATGTTTGTTGATGTGCTGGGTTTTTGGTTTATCGGTGTATGTACATAAAATGGCAGAATTAAATATCAAACCATGTGGGGTTTGGATTCAAATGATTCAGCCTTCAAAATCCCACAATGCAATGCTCCACACATGAAGAAATGAGGATTGAATCAGAGTTCGGCGCAGTTCTGTGGCATGCAGTCAAAAGGACGACCCAGTTATTTTGTAGGATGAGATTGGGAAGTTTGGGAATGAGTCATGAACACAAGTTGAAGGATGGGAGGGGGGTTAAGCAGTGATAATGTCGCCGACATGTTTTTGTTTTTGAGTGAGGTTTAAGAAATGCTCGCCATAGGCATCACAACAACAGGCCATAGTGTTTTTATAAGACTAGCTGGTGTGTTTGTATTATCACTCAAAACAAGTGGTTGCTATGAAATATTCAGTAATCTTCCCAAGTCCTACACATTTTTTTAAAGAAATATGTATATACTTTTGCATAAGCATGAGATAGCAAGGGAAAAGAATATACTAAAATGGAACTGAATCCAGCCTCAGAATCTTAGGCTTCTTAGCGTGTTTTCCCTCAACACTTCATCATATTCTAATCTTCATATAAATAAAGGAATATGACCTTTATCAATGAGCAGTTTTTACTCAAATTACTCAAGTTCTCCAACGTTCCTCCAAATTGGCACTACCTTAAGTGTGTGGCAGTTTGTTCTATCAGTGTTAATATTTCCTTAGTTAGACCACCACCTGCATTTTTTCCCTCATAAAGTTTTTTTACACTGCCAATCATCATGCTATCTTCTGTTCACATCCTCTAGCGTTTTAGGCCTATTATAAGAGATAATTTAATAAGTGATATGGCTATTATGGCTTTCTGTCTCATAAAGACTAGTGGCTGGCTCCACCACTGGTTGGCGGTTGTTACCATGCAAGTTTTATTGTAGTGAATACAAAACATTTCTGGCTAACTTCTAAAATCATAGTGTGCTAGTAACTATATTTATTTTGTCTCCTCTCTATAGCCTGAAATTCTGAAATGAATTGGTCATGGAATGATGAGGTTATATTTCTATATTCAAATGTACTGTAATGAGTGGAAACACTGATAATAATAAAAGAGGAAACAGATGTAATCATAGCTTATATTTTATTTAAACATTTTGCAGGTAGAAGACAGATAATAAAAACATTTGACACAAGTGTAAAAGGACATTGTAGAAACAAATAGTTTTGAAAAGGTGAGAAAATAGTAAAATACGTATTTCTAAATACTTAAGTCGAACAAGTCTAATGAGCTTTCATCTAATTAAATCGATACACACATGGTAAGTGTTACAGAAAGTTGCAAAAGATGCATAATTTTAAGGTTTGATGAAACACAGTGAATGTAACTTCATAGATGAGTGAGTGAGAACTAAACTTCCTATTAGTTACTAAGCTGGACGGCTTTCGTCTTGAGAAAATGGCTGCCTTTGCTGGCCCTGGGAGAAGCTGAGGCACAATGTTAAGTGAGGAGAAAGAGAAAAGGCTAGGAAGGGGGCAGACCACTCCCCCTCAATATCTCCCACACCGTGTCACTGTAAAAAGTCATCAGGAAGACTGCTAGACCAAATCAGACCATAATGTTTTGGGGGCTTTGTCAACAGGGGAACTATAAGGCATGAGAGTTTATCAGCAGATAGCCAGTCTTTAAAACATTTTGAATGTACAGTGTTGACTTGCAGTGGAAGAGCTGCTATGAGGGACAGAGTGTGATTGGCCGAGCTGGCTTCCTGTTGACTTGCGGTAGAAGAGCTGCTATGAGGGACAGAGTGTGATTGGCTGAGCTGGCTTCCTGTTGACTTGCAGTGGAAGAGCTGCTATGAGGAACAGAGTGTGATTGGCTGAGCTGGCTTCCTGTTGACTTGTGGTAGAAGGACAGAGACTATTCAGGGGGCGGCATTTTGGAAGAAGACTCATCTTCTGCAGGAAGCAGCAGCTGCTGCCCTTTTCTACAGACGACAGCCCTGGAAAATGTGTCCAAATGACAAAGTTAAATAATTAAATGGTGTGCATTTCACTCACTTTTTGTTTCTCAAAAAAATATTTTTGTCTTTAAAGGAAATTTCAAGTTATGTTTCATTTACTCAAACTTGCTTAATTCCATTGAATGTCATTTTTTTACGCCTTTGATTTTCACTCACTTTCTCAAAAGTATTTTTGTTTCTGAAGGTATATTCACAATATTTGAAGCATTTACATAGAACCAGAATCTTTAACAACAAACATCGTTATTTTTACAGAAACCAAATTATATATAACTGCAATATATTGATGATCACATAAATTAATACGAATATTATTTTAATAAAAATAATTCTGGTTTCCTCTCCGGGCTCTAGAGCTTGGCTGTCTCTCATGGCGCTGTCTCAGATGCTGATCCATCGCCTTCTTTCAATTGAAAGAAAAGGAGGAGAAATTCATGTCATCATAGAAATCAACTAGAAAATGGCAATGCATTTTACAGATATTTAGGCCAACATCTAATTCAAATAAAAATGTTGGTTCAAATTATGACTGCACCAACAATTGTGATGCACCAGCAATTATGATTAATTATATGAATTAATCTCAGTGATATCCACAGATGGTGGGTTATCATAAACTGAGAAAACTCACCGATCTTTCTGAAGAGAGCTGAAAACCACTCTGAGCAGCACCAGCTAGAAGTCGAAGATCAAAAAAAGACCAGGGGGAAGACAATATTATAAGATATATATTATTTAATGCAATGTTGAATAAATCTTAAATGATAATTTCTGAAAGTATAAGGGTAAGACTGTAAGACAGTATCAGACACAATCTCATCAGGATGTGCTCCTCCGCAGGGCCCAGGGCTCACCTTTCCCACAAGGTGGTGTGTGGTTATATTCAGCCAACTGCTCATTCACTGCTTCCAGCCTGAAAACCAATACATGCACAGCCAATCAGACAAAAGTCCAGGCTTAATGTATAATGTTGTTAAAAACAGCATTGTAAATGACGACCAATTAATGCTGATTTAACTCCTTCAGTTAGGACAGACACATATTTTTTTCACCGCCTCTTTTAGAGTGAACTCTTTTATGTTAACTCATTACATCTGTTGAAATTTGATTGATCTGCTCTCCACTAAACCCACCTCCTCTGTAGATCTGCCATTCTTCTCCGTTCCTTGGTCAGTCTCTGCTCAGCATCACGGTAAGCCATCTGGAGGCACAGTGAGAGGAATTAGCATTTGGCTGTGGTCAGGCACATTGAATGGCTACCTTGCTCTTAACAGTGTGATTGTGTCCATCTTACCAAATTATCCTGAGCTCTGCTCTGATGCATTCTGATCTGCAAAGAGAGAAACTGTTCTAACAGGGAACCCACTGGATGAATGGGAATAATTTTTTAATTCTGGATTGATTGTCAAAACATAAACATGCATATGAAAATACAAACTGCTGCACTTTGTTAATCTGCTGGGTAATTGACTGGGTCTGATTTACAATATACATTAGATACATTACATTAGACTGTACATTAGATACATACAGGATACTATATTCATGAAAATCAATCATTGGATTGAGCCATTTGACATGATTACTTAAGAAATAAAAATAAAAAACCTCGTTCTTCAGGTAATGCTGTCGCTCTTTTGAGATTTTCATTAAGTCCGCTTTATCCTCCAAAAATGTTGCATTCGCTTGGGCTGTTCTAGCCTCCTCTTCAGCCTGCTTCCTTTAGCATAGAGTCCAACGGATTCAGCAAAGCAGAAATTCCACAGACTTTTTAGCCCCAACATCACATAGCAGTTACATCCGCTGATGAATCAAGACACATATACAGTTTCTCCCACCAAACCTTTATATTTGTACTATGTCTGTATCTACTGTAACAACTAATGGTGGAAGGTTGACATGGATGCACAGATGAAGGTCTGGAACTGGAACATCAGCAGCAATAAAATCTGGGATTTCTTTATACTATGTCAGTGCAGCTACCATTAACACCAAAATTACTTTCATGTCTTGTTATCTCAAAGCCCATCTTTCACAGGACATTGTGCTGGATACAAACTGCAGTAAGCTGCTCAAAGGCTATCTTTAACAGGACATTGTGCTGGACACATACTGCAGTAAGGTGCTCAAAGGCCATCTTTCACAGGACATTGTGCTGGATACACACTGCAGTAAGGTGCTCAAAGGCCATCTTTCACAGGACATTGTGCTGGATACATACTGCAGTAAGGTGCTCAAAGGCCATCTTTCACAGGACATTGTGCTGGATACACACTGCAGTAAGGTGCTCAAAGGCCATCTTTCACAGGACATTGTGCTGGATACACACTGCAGTAAGGTGCTCAAAGCCCATCTTTCACAGGACATTGTGCTGGATACACACTGCAGTAAGGTGCTCAAAGGCCATCTTTCACAGGACATTGTGCTGGATACATACTGCAGTAAGGTGCTCAAAGGCCATCTTTCACAGGACATTGTGCTGGATACACACTGCAGTAAGGTGCTCAAAGGCCATCTTTCACAGGACATTGTGCTGGATACATACTGCAGTAAGGTGCTCAAAGGCCATCTTTCACAGGACATTGTGCTGGATACATACTGCAGTAAGGTGCTCAAAGGCCATCTTTCACAGGACATTGTGCTGGATACACACTGCAGTAAGGTGCTCAAAGGCCATCTTTCACAGGACATTGTGCTGGATACATACTGCAGTAAGGTGCTCAAAGGCCATCTTTCACAGGACATTGTGCTGGATACACACTGCAGTAAGGTGCTCAAAGGCCATCTTTCACAGGACATTGTGCTGGATACACACTGCAGTAAGGTGCTCAAAGGCCATCTTTCACAGGACATTGTGCTGGATACACACTGCAGTAAGGTGCTCAAAGCCCATCTTTCACAGGACATTGTGCTGGACACATACTGCAGTAAGGTGCTCAAAGCCCATCTTTCACAGGACATTGTGCTGGACACATACTGCAGTAAGGTGCTCAAAGGCCATCTTTCACAGGACATTGTGCTGGATACACACTGCAGTAAGGTGCTCAAAGGCCATCTTTCACAGGACATTGTGCTGGATACACACTGCAGTAAGGTGCTCAAAGGCCATCTTTCACAGGACATTGTGCTGGATACACACTGCAGTAAGGTGCTCAAAGCCCATCTTTCACAGGACATTGTGCTGGATACACACTGCAGTAAGGTGCTCAAAGGCCATCTTTCACAGGACATTGTGCTGGACACATACTGCAGTAAGGTGCTCAAAGGCCATCTTTCACAGGACATTGTGCTGGATACACACTGCAGTAAGGTGCTCAAAGGCCATCTTTCACAGGACATTGTGCTGGATACACACTGCAGTAAGGTGCTCAAAGGCCATCTTTCACAGGACATTGTGCTGGATACACACTGCAGTAAGGTGCTCAAAGGCCATCTTTCACAGGACATTGTGCTGGATACACACTGCAGTAAGGTGCTCAAAGGCCATCTTTCACAGGACATTGTGCTGGATACACACTGCAGTAAGGTGCTCAAAGGCCATCTTTCACAGGACATTGTGCTGGACACATACTGCAGTAAGGTGCTCAAAGGCCATCTTTCACAGGACATTGTGCTGGATACATACTGCAGTAAGGTGGTCTCCTTCTCCTGCATCATGGCAGTAATATTCTGAAGCTCTTTCTGGAGGGTGTGAATCTCGTCCCTATGGATGTTCCGCTCCTGGGTCATGTTTGCCTTCAGCCCAAGCATCGTCTCAGTTGAATTTGTCACCAGTATCTGGAAGGCCATGCAACTCTCCTTTTATACAAAGGAAATTGGTCAAACAAAAGTTGCATTTGCTCTTTGATCTGTACAGTCATATAACTCACATGATAACAATGTTAATACAGCATTACTGATAATATCAGTATCAGTGGAACAAAAGCCAAAATCAGCTTCTTACCTTCAACTCTTCATTTTCTAATTTGGCAGAATAAACGAATTTTTCTGTATTTGCCAACTGTTGTAAGAGCTCCTTGATCTAAATTGAACAAAAAAGGAGCCTGTTGGTTTCAAAAACAACAATTTATTCAAATAAATCCTTAACAAGAGACAAGTGATTTTAGTGGGAGAAGTTCTACAACAGCATTAGCTGGGCTTGGTCACCTGAGCCTTGTGTGACCACTCCTCTGTCTCCTGGCGAAGGATCTCATCCTGAGCAAGTTTCCTAAGAGACAGACCACAGCAGACGGGGACCATGGGCATTAAGAACGTGTCGACACAACTCTTTTTTTCAATATTATCATTACTTTATCGCAAATCCTGCACATTTAAATAGCTAAGTACGTATATCCACCATGAGCTTTGGAATAAATCATACATTTACAGCACAAAGACCCAATTTCAGGAATGTTAGATGGCTTAATCCATCCATCCATCCATCCATCCATTATCTGAACCCGCTTATCCTGATCAGGGTCGCAGGGGGGCTGGAGCCTATCCCAGCATACATTGGGTGAAAGGCAGGAATACACCCTGGACAGGTCGCCAGTCCATCGCAGGGCACACACACCATTCACTCACACACTCATACATATGGGCAATTTAGACTCTCCAATCAGCCTAACGTGCATGTCTTCGGACTGTGGGAGGAAACCGGAGTACCCGGAGGAAACCCACGCAGACACGGGGAGAACATGCAAACTCCGCACAGAGAGGGCCCGGCTGACGGGGATTCGAACCCAGGACCTCCTTGCTGTGAGGCGGCAGTGCTACTATTATGTCAGTCACCCCAAAGCCATTTTTTGCATGACAGTCTCACCTGTTACTTAGTTGTAAAGTGTTCTCCTTTTCTTGCATCAGAATGGTGAGCTGGTTCTTCAGGGTGTCCGTCTCTTCTCGGTGTGTTCTGCGCTCTGGTTCAAGGCTTGTCTTCAACCCAAACATTTCATCAGACAAATTGGTGCTACTTTCCTGAAAGGCCTTGCATGAGTCCTGTTTTAAACATGAAAATGTGAAAACAGAAATTGATGCACGGCATCATGATCTTAACATCAGTAAAGCATTAGTGACAATGTTGACACGTGGGCCAAAGGCTACATTTCAGCTCCTCACCGTCAGCTGCTTATGTTCTAATTTGCTAGACTTGAGCAGTTTCTCCATGTCCATCAGTTGTTTATGGAGGTCCTCGATCTAAAATGGAGAAGCAAAGGAAACATGATTATCACCACTGTTCCCAAATCTTACAGTATGTGCGAAAAAAAATAGACAAGTGCAATGCAATGGGGAAAGTAAAAATTGAATTGAATCTGAATTAGCGGGACTTCACCTGGGTCTTGTATGAACTCTCCTTCTGTTCGCATTCAATATTCACTAGCTGCCTGTCCTGTTCAATTTCAGCATTTAATTTTGCCTCTGTCTCCTGGCTAAGGATTTTCTCCTGAGCAAGTTTCCTAAGAGACACAGACAACAGCAGGGCATTGAGACCTTCACTGCACAACTCCTTATTTTAAAATTATAAAGTTTGTAATGCCTTCAGTCCCTTAATTTTACATACTGTATATCCCTCACAACACATTTCTGAACTAGACATTGTACAGTATAAAGTTTATGCGATACTACATGGCATACTCCAGAATAAGTTACATTTTTACTGTACTTGCCAAAATCATTGCAGCTAAAATAATTATGAGCATGCATTCCTGCCTTAGAGAAGCATATCTCCTATAAGCTCAAAACGTACTCCTGTAGAAGGCCCTCTCTCTGTTGGAGCAGTTTGGTAGTCATCTTCAGGGTTTTAGCTGAAGCCAAAGTTCTAACTTTGTAGGCCTTGCATGTCTCCTTTTTGAAAAGGAAATTGTGTGAATATAAGTTGTCATTTAACATTAAAACATATACTATGGTCTCCTATAATACATTCAACAAAATATGTCAATGGTGACCACTTTAGCCATGCATTACATGCATCATTATTTGATATGATATTTGTTGTAGCACAGTGTTAGGTGTTATTGGAAATCACAAGGTTCACTCTACTTCAAGAAGCCTAATGCCAGTTGTGATGGAGGTCGTGGTGTTCTTCATCCTCTTCAGATGGTCTTCCAGGCCTTTGTTCTAAGTGCAAGAAAATATTAGTCGGAGGTATTCCCAACCGAGTCCCAAATACACAAAGTCATTCTGAAACTCACTCTTTTACACAGATCAGGGATTTCATTCTGAAACTCCCTCTTTTACACAGATCAGGGATTTCATTCTGAAACTCACTCTTTTACACAGATCAGGGATTTCATTCTGAAACTCACTCTTTTACGCAGATCAGGGATTTCATTCTGAAACTCACTCTTTTACGCAGATCAGAGATTTCATTCTGAAACTCACTCTTTTACACAGATCAGGGATTTCATTCTGAAACTCACTCTTTTACGCAGATCAGAGATTTCATTCTGAAACTCCCTCTTTTACACAGATCAGGGATTTCATTTGGAAACTCACTCTTTTACGCAGATCAGAGATTTCATTCTGAAACTCACTCTTTTACGCAGATCAGAGATTTCATTCTGAAACTCACTCTTTTACGCAGATCAGAGATTTCATTCCGGGCAGTGTCTCTTTCTGCAGTCCCTGAACAGAATGATAACCACTGTAAAATCTAATCTTGCACACATGTAACCAATTCTGTAAGGTGTTAATATATACTAATGTGCAAAATAGTTTTAAACTTACATTGGCATATCCTCCTTTTTACCTGAGGACAACAGAATATAGGAAAATAGTCAATACCCTTTTTACACAACTTCACTGCATGCAAAGACAAAGGATATCTCAACAAGTGCTGAATATGTTATGAGCAGCAAACAGTGAAAGAAGAGCTTACAGTCAGTGCTGTTCTCCACACTACCAACACCCATGCTATCCTTAGCATAAGTATAGTGCTTTCTTCCAAGGTAGGGCCTGATCTCCAGCCTTCTGGGAGGTGGGTGATGAGCTGAATAAGATTCATAAAAACAATCCAGGTCAAAGCAGTTGAGTCCCACATTTTGTGAGACCGGTATTTTTCCAGTTTCGGTCAAACTAAGTCCACTTTAATGACATAATTTGCCAGTCCACATCAGTTAAAATATATACTGATCACTGACACCCTTAATCACTAAGGTTTTTCAAGGAAGAAAACCCATTGCAACATGGTACTTGGATGAACACTGTAGTATATTATAGTATTATAATATAAATACATGAAGCCTTCAAAAACTAACATAAAGTACCAAATCAGTCAGCCTCAGAAAATAGTCTTTCGAGAACATAGGGATCACCAGGGAATGCTGCACTGGAAAAAGGAAAGAAATATTGACTAAATACAAAATATTACCGAAATCACAATACATTTGTCAATAAATACAAGCAAACAAGGAGGTCTGTGGGTCAGAATATTTCAGCCATATATACATGTGAAGCTAAGTTAACTGCATGCTTCTGAATCTAACATGGAGAGATCCATAGCTAGTTTCCCACTTCTGAATAATATAGTCAATACACGAGTATTTCTGACAGCTGTGTTAACCTATGTGAACCAGAATAGTTGTACTCAGTTCAGTGTTGTTGTACGTTTAGGCTATATGAGGCATTTTTTATTTCAATGAAAACCTGCAACAAGAACACTAAGCCCACTATTAAACTACAATACTTACTAGAAACCAAATGTCGCACACTACACAGTATTGAGACAAATAACCAGGATCACTGGTTCCAAATTTAAATGAAAACAAATTCACCCATCAACTTACCGAAGTTGGAAACCTGTGTGAGAAAAGGGAAAAAGAAAAGGGAAAAGGGGAGAATAAACAGCCACCAGTGTGAGAGCACGTTGGCTGGCTTGCTTACATGCTGTGCTACATATATATTCAACAACAACTCCTGAAAACTAGTACAAGTAAAAAAAAAACATGAATATATTTAAATAACCAATACAGTATTTCAAACCGTGTCAAAATGGCAATGGTGAGTAATTGAATAAGATCACTGCTTATATAAGGAAGGGCATCCGGTCAGGTCATAATACTTATCACAACTTTTAAAACATAATATTTAACTCACTTCCTCTTGGTGATGTATAGCCTCATGCTTGCCATAGCAAAAATCTATATATACAGTTTATCATTGTCATTGGTATATTGTACTGTGAAATAATTACAGTACAACTGTTCTCTGTTTTTGTCTTTTTGTCTTTTCAACAGCACAGGTAGCTTAGCTAAACTGTAAAAGGAATTCTACTGAACACAAAGAATTTTTCAAACTAGCGCCATTGGCATCTTTGTTGTCAAGACGACAGTGTGCACTCTGCATTCCATTAGGCACTTAGAATGTTGCACTTGGAATGTTTGCAGTGTTTTTCATGGTGCTGAAGTCGGGAACCACACTGACACAAAATTATATTGTAGGCTTCCAACTTTAGGTTTTTACTGAAAAAACACACAGTGGTAAAAATGGCTTCATTTGCCCTTACAAAATAAATTTGTCTTGGATAGAAGGACTTGAAACATTACTTGGGAACAAGTCTTCAGTCCACTAATCTATCGGAAAGTGTTTATGCAAACTTGTTCAGTTACTGAGATGTTATAGAATAGTATAGTCCATATATCTCCAAAAATGCTCCCATATACAGATATATACAGATAAATCTCTGTTAAACCCTTGTGTAGTCTTAACATTCTGTATACTCCCCTTATCCTATGGCTAAAAATGACCTGCCTCCTCTAAACGCCTAATATAAAGCAGCTTAATTGAATTTTAAACCTCAAATCTAATTTGCATGAAGAAACAACCTGTCACTCATCACAAACTTTGTCAGGTGTTCTTTGTCAAAGGTAACAGGAAAGTGCTAATATTACACTTACATTTCTTCCCAAACTGGCATCTTTTGTAGTTGTGCATTTTGATAGGCTGAGGAGCACTACCAGCTGGGACCAAGAACAGAAGATTATTGTGTGGAAATTGTTATGTTCCTGTGTTCTGTGCGTTAGTTTATCATTGCTTATATCATCTTTCTGGTAATTTATTATTTTTCATATTCATGTCTGGTGTCTTTGCACTCGTCTTCCCCTGTGATGTCTGAGCCTGAATGTTTACTAGCCCAGTCACTCCCTTGTCTGCGTGCCCCACTAATCTTCCTTCCAATCTTGCATTCCTTACTTCCTGCTTTCTCTCCATTTCATGTTTGTACATAGCACTAATATACTAATCCCAACTAACATAGAATTTGTACAGTACTAATTATACCAACACACTAATATGTTTGTCAAACTAACAAACTAACATTCATTAGTTTTGGGTATTTGTAATTTAAATCACTTAACTAACTTACTAATGCATCTCCAGTTTCAATTCTGTTCTGTAACTCCGCCTCCCTATTCTATCACTGATTACTTGCTCAGTTTCAGTGAAGTATTCGCACCTGTCTCTCTGTATCTCTGCATCTCCTGATTCTCTGCAATTGTCTACTCTAGTCCGGAGCCGTTTGTATTACATGTGTGTATTTGTGCATCCAGTCCGCGTTTTCGTTTCCCACTCGTTATTGTCCTATTACCCTTTCATGTGTCTCACCTGATGTTTATTTGTTAGACCGCCCTCACTCCCATGCCCCGCCTAGTTTGTCTCATTCCCCTGTGTATTTATACCAGTCCTTTTCAGTTGCACGCTACTAGTTCGTCTTGTCCTGTTTTTGTTCCCGAGCCCTTTATTCCTTCCCCCAGTTCTAGCCCTCTTGTGCCCGTGCCCGTGCCCGTGCCCGTGCCCCTGCCCCTGAGTCCTTGCCCCTGTTGATTGGATTTCCGGTTTTGACCCCTGCCTGCTTCCCTGGACTATTCTTTCGTTGTTGTGGATTTCTGTACCTTAGCATTGTTGGACTGACCCCCTGGTTTTTGACCTTGGCCTGTTTTGTGACTACGCTCTGTCTACCCCATCACCTGTGAGTAAACTTGCCATTTTCCACACCCCTGTGTCTGCTTCTGGTTCCTCTGTCCTCCCTGCCGTAACAGGAAATACAGTACTATGCAAAAGTCACAGGCACCTCCATAACATTCTGTATAGATTCTTTCAAAAATAATTCAATGAAATAAATGTACTATATATTTTACATTACATTTGAGTAATTTGGCAGAATAGTTAAAAACTGAATCAAATCAATATTTTTGTCACCATCTTTCGTCGTTAAAACTGCATCCCTTCTCTGAGATAGCCAACGCTGCCCTGCAGTTCTATAAGACAATCAGCAGGGAGGTTGTTCCAAGCATGTTGGAGAACTTGCCACAGTTCTTCTGCAGACTTTGGTTGGCTCCTTGCTTCTGATCTCAGATAGCCTTGATCAGGTTTTTACGTAAAAAGTAGTCCATTGCTTACAGAAATGTTACTTTTTAAAAAATTAAATACAAAAATGTCTCTGTAAAATTAAATCTTTTGGAAAATGAATATTTGGAAATCTCAAATGTGTTCTCTTATCCTAACACACACACAAAAATAAACATGTGAAATGTATATATATATATAATAAAGTCTAGAGTGCCTAAGACTTCTGCACAGTACTGTAAATGCAGGTGTTTCATGATTTAGGCACTATAACCAGTGGTATCTCTACATTAAGGGCCGGCGTTACGTTCTTATCTCTCATTGACTTTATCTCTGAAGCACTGCAGTTCAATGAAGAAAATTCCTTTTGAATCATTCAAGCTTTGATAGATATTATCCGTAATCCCTCTTTTCAAATGCGCTTAAGGTAACAAAAATAGTTCTAGCAATCTGTACTGTTGTGTATGGTGCTTGATGCTGACAATCTATTAGTGGGGCCGACTCCACAACCCGACAGTACGGCATGAACCCACTCTGCTTGTCTATGTTGGCCTGTTTCGGCCCCACATCTGGTAACGCCCAGGTAAAGGTTAAGTGCCATGCGCAGAAATCATAGCTATAAGTCAATTGGCTAGCTATCTAAAATGCGGACTGGATACATAGTAATACAAACGGCTCCAGATTAGGGAGTGAACAATTGCACAGAGTTAAGAGATGCAGAGAGCAGGTGCGAACACTTCGCTGAATCAAAGCAAGTAATTAGTGATAGAATAGAGAGGCAGAGTTACAGCGCAGAATCGAAACTGGAGAAAACGTTAGTATGTTAGTTACGTTATTAAATCTAATTTACCCAAAACTAGTGACTGTCAGTTAATTAGTTAGACAGTTAGTGCGTTAATATGATTAGTGCTATCTACAACATGAACTAGCGAAAAAGCGGGAAGTAAGAAAAAGCGAGGCTGAGAAGGAATCATTGAAACCCGGAAAATTCCAAAACCTCCCAAATAGTGGAGCACACAGACAGAGTGACTATAGCTCAGAAACATAGACACAGGGGAGACAAATTCAAGGCGTAATAAGTCTAAAAAATATGTTGAATAAAGTTTATATACTGTATGTTATAGAAAATATGATTGAAACATTTGATATACTACCATATAGTCTAATACTTGTTTTGAATGTTTTTAATTTCATATGGTAATACATTCCACTGAATTTTACACACATAATAATACCATGGAGCCTATTAATTAAACCTCTTCATGTAGAAACTAAGGACATTAATGACAAAACTATGTTTTAAGTGAAATGTTTGCATTTGCTGAAAGCCTCAAAAGATAAGAAATTAAATTGATCAGCCCTAAAGCCTCTGCCTAATTCATACTCGCCGAGTAGTGCTCTATTGTACGGTATATTGGCAATTTTGGATATTAAAGCCGGAGACACTTTGGCATGCTTCATTTTAATTTCCTGTCTTGAGGCTTTCAGCTAATGCAAACATTTCACTTAAAGCATAGTTTTTCAGATTAATTTTTCAATTCATAAAGCAGGGCTGTGGATGTGTAACAACACATTTTGTAATGTTCTCATTGCAAATATCATGTTCAAATGACAATGATAAGTAAGAATTGTACGTATGTTAAAAAGCATGATATTAAAAGTACAAAATGTACAAAAACTACAGATGTAAACCATGACAAGATAAAAGATAAATTACCTTTATCAACCTTCTTTATTAGCATTTTTTCATCTTCACTGTACAGATGCCCCTAGGTTTAACATGTGGAAACACACTCAGGCACTTAAAGTATTTAATATTGACTCATGCTTTTTCTAGAGAGTCACTTGTGGGAATTCTGTAAATACATATTGTACAGTGAAAGGCTAATGGTTACGTGCTGTAAACCAGTTGATGTGCTTGTGAATCAGTCATTGAATCAAAGCGGTCCCTGAAGAGCCGCACGCTGACAGTCACGGAGGAGGAAGTCGTTTCGCAAGCCTGTCCAGAATGATGCGTGTATCTGCTCAGCCAATGAAGCGCCCGCTTGGGACCTGCATAGTAAGAGTTGCTTCAGCTTGCTAATGCGTTTAGGAAATGGCCGCCCTAGACCCCAGACATCCTGAAAATATGCCACCTATGCTATTTATTTCCCAGCAGGCATTGGTATTTTACCCCAGCAGAGGTGGTTTCCTGCCTCTCTGCTCTCCACTGAGCCAGGCCGTGGCCTTGTGAAGGGGCTTATGGGACATCGAAGGCGTTATAATGCTGATTCACTGGGGCACGTAACTCCAAGGTTATGTTTGATTCCCAGACGGAATCTGCCATTGTGCCTTTGAGGAAGGTACGTAACCGCGCTGGCGTCAGTGGAACAGCCGGCTGGATGAAGGCGTGGCTTTTAAAAGCATAATCTGTGGAAGCTGCATGGGATACGAGCGTCGGTAAAATGCGGAAATATAAACGCGATGACAGCCTGGCGAGCTGTGTGTCTGAGTCGGCGAGAATAACGGATGAGCCAGCCACTTCAGTTTACACCTCCAGCCATTTCACAGTTTACACCTCTGTGTCATTCATAAGTGTCACCGTCCGCTTCAATGTCATGTCCGTTTTCCTAGCCTTTGGCCAGGTGGACGAAATTAAATATGACTAAATTCGGTTCATTTCCTTTCCAAGGACATCAAGAGGCACTCTAGTTTTAAGAATAATCATCTCTTCCTGCTTGCTTGAGTATTGCTTCATGTGTTCTTTATCTTAATTAGTGGCAATTAAATACCCTTTGACTAAATAAGTAATAACACAACATAAATACAGCAAGAAATATAGCTGCAAGCAGCGCTTCTCAGGGTCCAAGCAGCATGACACTCGGCAATAGCAGACCGAGATCTTTCTATAGACATGCTGCACCATGCCATTAACCTAGAGACGTCTGACAAAACAGTGATTTGAGCAATATGATCAAGGTTTGTGGAAGTGTTAAATGTGTTTCCTGTAGGATGCAGTCTTGTTTTTGAGTTTTTTAGTGAGTACTGGTATGTGTTTGAGTATGGAATCTGAGAAAAATGTCAAGAAATGTATGTGTGAACACTCGGGATTTGTAGGTGTGTGTTGTCTTGTGTTTTTCTTATTCAAAAGAGGTTGAATGATTGAGGTCGATGGCCTTTCTTACCTGATCGACCCCATTCAAATGTAATTTCTTTCAAAATGACCTTTCCAACAAGGTGATATAAGTTGCTAAACTTTATGGAAAAGCGTTTACAAGTCATGGTAAATGGTTGGCATGTACATAGCGCCTTTTGTCAGGTTCTGTGTTTTCTGTTATCTGTTCTGTATAAGTTCTTAGCTTAGTCATTCATTCACTGTCATTCATTTCACCTGGGTCTCGCTTCTTGATTGTTTTGCACACCTGATTGTTATTCCCTCTCATTACCTGTGTAGTCTCAAGGATTGGCGGAGAGCCATGGGTGACCAAGGGTGATACCTTATAAGTATTAATAATATTAATACCACAAAATCCCGGGAGATAAGGGAACCGGGAAAACACAGATACGGAAGGGGACTTCTCCCGGGACAGGGGGAGGAACAGAAACGAATATAGAGACACACTCCGATCAAATCAAGAGAAACGCCCAAAACGGCTATCAGAAAATAAAGCGACCCTTCAAAAACAGGGCGAACAACCCAACAGAAATAAGTCCTGAAATGCGAGCACTGAAAACCCCAGTCCGGGGAAACAAAATAAAAGTACAACCTAGCAAAAACACCAGGCACGAAAATAAATAACCATGAGTCGCAGCCCAGGAAAAAACGCAAAACCAAAATACATTTACCGGGGACAACGTCCCTCACCCAAGAGCTCACAAGAGCACGAAAATAAAAGGAGAAACAAAGAACCATGAGAAGGGTGTCAGCTGTGCACACTGCACTAACAAACTGAGCACCCTTCTTACCTTTATCCTTAAACAGCGAAAAGAAACCCAACCAGCACGATACCTGACTCATATCAGAACCGAGTCTACCGTGTGCTTTTACCAGCTTTGCACCAGAGCGAACAATGGACACCAAAGCATCGACCGATTGTCCGCGAGTGGTTTATATACCTTCAGGAGGTAGGTACCCTTGGCACTAATGAGGGCCAGGTGAAAATAATAACCGGTACTACCTCCCAACCCTGACAACCTATATATTTAAACCCCTCTGTTTGTCTCACTTATTGCCAGATCATCATGTCCTATAGCCATACTCTTCAGCATTTATTTCTGTCTGATCTCCCGTGTGACCTGTTTTGTTATCGACTTCTGTTTTTTGGATTTTCCACTTTTTCTAATTTGACCCGCTGTGTTTGGACTATCCTTGTTGTACCCATTTGCCGCTAAACCGAACGTTTGCCTGGACTCTCGTTTATGAACTGCCTAATCTCCTGTTTGCTGTTTATCGACCCTTGCCTATCTGAACTGCTATGAAGTTAATAAAGACTAACTTCTGTGGTCTCACTACTGGGTTCAGTGTTCTGGTGCCTGACAGCCTTTATACAAAGTGTTATACAATTGACACTTCTCATACACACAATCACACATGAACAGCGATTGGCTGCCATGCAAGACTACACTTATAGCTGTTTCAGTACAAATTGTTTTTGATTATTACTGCATATTAGATGATTCTGATTATTTCTAGTCCTATTTAGTGAAGGTGGGTCAAAGAGAGATTAGTTCATGAAAGTACTAATACCCTTTAAAACCTGCATATTCACTATAGCACCCCTGATTACTGATTACAATTTGTACACAGACAACCTAGGGTCAATATATTCACCATGTTTCATGATGATCCTCCATTGCTAAGCCTGTAAAATGGAAGCTGAATTCTGATTGGCTGATGCCGCCCATGTTTTTTTGGATATCTTTCCTTCCTTGAATAGACTCTTAGGGACTTTCAAACAGACGGAGTACACATAATTTCAACATAGGTAAAATGGTTCAAGATAGAGGCATGTAGACATTTTTTATTGTTATATGGCCAACTATTAGCCTAGTGGTGCCACATTGGGAGAACTTCCAAAGAATCAAGCTTTGTATATGCCTGCCAAAGTTTGTTAAGCTTGTTTGTAAAGTTTGTAAAACAGCAAGTTATTGCTGTTTTAGTGAAATTGGCCACGCCCACAACAATATAATTGAACACAGAAAGCAGAATCTTTGACCTGGATTGTTTCTTTATATACTTTTAAAGAGAAGGTGCCTCTGAACATATTAGTCCAAGTTTCATGCAAAATTTTCATGCAAAATGGCTTCGGACGAGATATCAATTAAGTGTTTTTCAGAAAATTCTAAAGAGCAAAAAATGTAACCAGATGCACGCATATCGGCCCATTACATGATGTTTTTGTTTTGTTCAGCATGAGCAGAGGAATCTATGACAAATGGCTGAAAATGTAATATTGTTTAAATATGAGTGAACACTATAGCGCCATCAACTGGCCAATTGGTGTGTGATTGTGATTGTAGCAGCCATTAGCCTTACTAGGTCAACCAATTATCAGTCCAAACAGCAGTTATAGATCTTGAGGCTGAGAAAAAAATCAAGAACAAGAACAATAGGGTTCCAGCAGCTTTGCCAATATTTTAGCCACAACACAACACAACACAACACAACACAACACAACACAACACAACACAACACAACACAACACAACACAACACAACACAACACAACACAACACAACACAACACAACACAACACAACACAACACAACCCTTTTTCCTACCCCTAAAAAACATGTTTCAAAATTTCAAACCATATTTCGTGGCATTCTTGCCAATTTAATTATATTTATATTATATTTCTACCAATCAATAAAGCTATTAAAATAGATTTTTAAAAAAATATCTCAATTCCTGCATGCAGATTACCCAATGGCAGCTACAGCTTTACAGTGGACCCACTTAAAGACTCCATCCTGACTGACTAAAACGCACAAATTTTTATTTTTATTTAAAAGGGCTAATTCTCAATACCAGCCAATAAAATATGATTGACATTTTCTCCAAAAAAATGAACAGAAAAAACATGAATAATGTATTTTAAATCGCGTGAAGCTGATTTACTTCTCCTGCCATGCACGCCAATAAAGATGAGGATGTTGACATAAATCCTGCTTATCTTTTCTGAATCAGGAATAGTAATGTGTGTTATGACACAATATTCACAGCTTTGAATGATTGATGTCCTCTAAATGAATGCAGGAAGAACTACAGCCAAAAAGTAAAAGCCCTGTGGCCTTTCTTAAAGGAGACCTCAGCACTCTGGCATGTAACCTGTTTTAGCATGCCCACACTGGACCGGACTGTCTCTCAGCAGAACCGGTAGCCAGTACCCCTAGAATAGGAACAGGGTGCTAAATGTGGAACCCAGTGGACATTGCAATACAACCACCCTGGGCATAGGAGACATATTATTGGGGTGAGCGAATGCAGACACGGTGAAAAGTGTTTACAGATCCTGGGGTGCAGGGCAGCCTGCCAGGCCAGGGTGTTTTCTGGGGTTGCAGAAACACTGGGGATCGGATGAGGCCCTCGCCAGGGCCCCTTTCCTGTCTGGACGCAGTTTTCACACGGTGCGTGTTGGGTTTCATAAGCTAGCATGCAGACATCAATAGTCTCGGCATAACTGTCAAGGGGCCGGTTGGAAAGTCAAAAATAAAACTGCGCTCTGAAACACTGTTCTGGAAAAGGAGCATTATATAATGCAAACGACCTGAAGACCAGCGATGGGAGTTTAACCCCACACCTCCCCCCCCTACCCCAGGGAAGGAAAAACACTGCTGTGGCTAGACAGAGAAAGAAAGAAAAAGCAGAAAACCTATTGAGAGGAAGGTCAAGGAATACATTTTACATTACATTATTGGCATTTGGCAGACGCTCTTATCCAGAGCGACGTACAACAAAGTGCAAAGTGCATACCCATCACCAGGAACAAGTGCTCTGAAAGAACCCTAGAGGGAAGTACAATTTCAAGTGCGAAGAGTACAACAAAGATGAGGACTAGGGCTTACTAGTAGTAGTAGGTACTTTATTGTCCCCGTGGGGAAATTAGTTTTCGGTAGAAAATCATTGTTGGTGGTGTTACATAAAAACAGGCACAGCACATAGAGACAGACATATAACATCAACAGATCAGATCTGAAGTCCAAAATTAATAAAAATTAAAAAAACACGGTGCACTATAGCAGCTGCTGGTAGTACGACATATATAACAAAATAAGAGTAGTGCTCTGGCTGGACCCGCTAGAAAGAGTTAAACTAAGTGAATAAAATATAATATAAAAAAATATATAAAATATGTGGGTTAGACCTTACCATTCAGGGATTTAATCACCTGTGGTATGAATGAATGTTTGGACCTGTTTTTTGAAAAGGCTGGCTGCCGGAACCTACGCCCAGAAGGTAACCGGTCGAAGGCTGTACACAGAGGGTGCTTGGGGTCAGAGATGATTTTTTCTGCTTTCTTGAGAGACCTGGTTCTGTAACTCTCTTCTAAGCTGGTCAGTTTAAAGGCCAGCAATTTGCCGGCACTGGTTACAGTTTTCCTCAGGGTTTTTTTCTGTGCTTCTGTGGCATTACCAAACCAGCAAATAAGGCCAAAGGTTAAAACACTCTCAACAAAGGCACTGTAAAACATCTTAAGCATGGTGAGATTGACATCAAATAAGGCTAACTTTTTAAGAAAGTAAAGCCTTTGCTGGCTCTTTCTGTTAATGGATTCAGTATATTTGTCCCACTTCAGCTTATTATCTAAGACAACCCCGAGGTATTTATATTCCGTGACTGACTGTATAGGCTGTCCTCTAATACTAGTCAGACCGGATGTGGGCTCTTTCCTAAAATCAATAGACATCTCTTTTGTCTTAGAAGTGTTCAGGAGGAGATGCGAGTCCTCACACCATTTGATAAATGCCTCTAAAACAGGGCCATGCTCCTCCTCATCACCCTGAAGAAGGCTAACCAGTGCCGTATCATCGGCAAACTTAACTAAAAATCTTCCAGGGAAGGAGCTGGTACAGCTATTTGTGTATAAAATAAACAACAAGGCAGATAAAACGCAGCCTTGAGGAGAGCCTATAAAAGTAGATATTTTATTGGACAGTGCAAGGCCCACTTTCACCTGCTGTACTTGCTGACTTAGAAAGTCCAGCAGCCAGAGAATCAGACCACCATCCAGGGAAAACTCATCCGCTAGTCTCTGGGCCAGGATATGAGGCTGAATCGCGTTGAAGGCGGAAGAAAAATCTACGAATAAAATTTTTACGTGCGTCTTTGGAGCCTCGAGATGTGAGTGGACAAGATGCAACAGGGTTAAAATGGCATCATCTACCCCCCTACTAGGCTGGTAGGCAAATTGTAAGGCGTCCAGTGAATGTTGGGTATGTGATACTATATGCCTTTTAATTATTCTTTCAAAACATTTCATCACTAATGAAGTTAGTGCTATGGGGCGGTAGTCGTTGGGCTCAGAGGGTTTAGGAACCTTGGGAATGGGAACAATGATGGACGTTTTCCATAAAAGTGGTACAGTATGCTGATCCAGAGAAGACTGAAAAATAGAACTGAAAATGGGAGACAGTTGTTCTGCACAATATTTCAACACGTTACCACAGATATTGTCTGGGCCTGGGCTTTTATGTGTATTACAGCTTCTGAACAGTTTGAAAACCTCTGACTGGTTGATGGCAATATTATGAGGTTATGGGAGGTTAAGGAAGACTTAAGCTGTTCAGTCTCAGCAGTGCTATCACATTCAAATCTAGAGAAAAATGCATTAAGCTGATTAGCCATGTCCTGCCCCTCTACACCCTCCAGTCCTAGGGACTAGGGAATACGGGAACAGAACAGGTCTGGATGTACCATCAGTGGAATTTTTTTTTTGTTGTCTTTTTTCTTTAAACAGCCTATACAGAATATACTGTACATCACATGAAGTTAGAGTGCCTAGGCACACTGTAACACCAAATTAGATCAGGTTATTGATTCAGGAGTAGAGTTTTATTGTCAGAAAGGTTGTTTATGATTATTTTAGGTCATTTTATAGTTTCATTCTGCTATTTGACACAGCACACATTCATGAAAGTGAATAAAATAATAATTAATGGAAGATCTAACCACAAGTAACTTAAGAAGAATAGCACTATTAGTATTTTCAAACGGAAAGGTGTCACGTTTCAGGTCTGTCTCGCCATGTTTTATGTTTATTCATTTTGTTTTAGTCTTGTATTGTCTTATCATGTATTATGTTAGTCTAGGTTCGTCATGTTGTTTAGTTTATTTCTTGTTACGATTTCTTTTCTCGTCATGTCTAGTTATGTTTCGTTACGATTATTTTACCTTGTTATGTTGAGTGGTTATCTTCTTAATTTCGTTTTGTGTTATGTTTTGATTTATGTTTATTGTTACGGAGACTGGTTACCTGTTTTACCGACCATCGTTTATTGATTTCTGTTTCGTTGACCATTGTTTGTTTTTTGACCACGTCTTCGCCTACCGTTTTGTACCTTTGCCTCGCTGATTGTTTCATGGTTTCGACTTCCGCATCGCCCTCGACTACGACTCTGCCTGTCGTCCGCCTGTACTTCTGCCCCGCTGACGGCTCTCCTGCTACCGGACCTTCCTGCACGTCTACCGACTACGAGTTTGCGTCTTCCTTCGGCACCGTGCTTTTTGTTTGTTTAGTGTTTGTTTGGCTGGATCTATGTGTATGGACTTTGCTTGTTTTGACTACGCTCCTGGGATTCGTCCCGAATAAAGCCCTGCCGGGACTTTATCTAACCATTGTTTCTGAGTCGTGCATTTTGGGTCCAAACCCCACGCACCCGTCTCAAAAGGTAAACCACATTTTTACTTTATTAAAAAGGAATACATTTTATTTGGGGGTGCAGACCATTCTGCTATGTCAGAAAACTCCTTTAAAAACGTTATGGACAGCCCAATTCTTCCAGGTTGTTTTTCTCGTGTAAGAATGTGTGTGAGCAGAGAAAGGACAAGCCACACAGCCTTGTAGACTGATGGAGATGCTTTAGCAGTGAAATCCCCAAAACGTGATTTTGGGTGACTGGATGAAATGTCTCAGGAGATGTGGTGTCGTGTAATGCATTGAGCCATTTGCTTTCTCACCAGCGTTTACTGCAGGCTTGCTTTGGCACATTTGTACCACATTTGTAATAAATATGTCATACAGCATTCAGTTGGTAAACAACACATTATGCTTTATTAAGAATGCAGTATGAAGGCAGAAATTGCAATACAAATGTAATATGAATTTGTAATTCATGATTCATGTCACCTTTTCGCACAATAATTTATAGTCTGTTGATTATTTGTTGATGGAGCTTTGTACAGGAACATTACACCAATAGCTCATAGATATGCTTTGCTATAGTCATTCATGACACAAAGAGGTGCAATCAAGCATAATTTAATTGCATTGATTAATCAAATTTATTAGAATTCAAGTTTCTGTAAATTAAAGTGAAATTATGAGTGGCACATGGCCCCCCTCCCCCCACCACAAACATACACACACACACACACACACACAAAACTGTTGCTTCACATTTGGCCATTTCATATCACTCCATACCATTGAACCTGCATGCCAAAGAGAAGATAATGATCTTTACGCAGATTGTTTCTTGTTTTTTGTAAGACAACATTTTATAGAATTACAAAAACATGTATTTATTCATATTATCATTTATATTCCATCTTTTGTTCTTCTATGACAAAATATGAGGCTTCCTGATGCATTGCTTCTTCTGCATATAGCAGCCAGCACCAGGCACTGCAGATGGTTTGTGATCAGACAAAACAGCCCGCAGTTCATTCCCAGGGATTCTCTCCATGTTGGAAAGAAGAAATTATACATTTAAGAGGCAATTATTTTTCATTCACAACTTAATTTACTATGTCAACAAGAAGGCAGGCATTTCAATGTTCCAAATAGGTAACTAGAAGCTCTCTTCCAGTTTTTACAATTACATTTGTAGCGTATGTAGTTGATGATAGGCACTGGGATGAGCCACAACTGAAAGTTTAGTTTGCTGCCTCTTAGCAGCTGTTATAACACGGCTGCTGGTAAAAGGCATGGTTTAGTCTGGGCTGACAGCAAAAAACTGTTGCTGGGTAGAGCAAGTTATCCCAAACCTTGGGAATGCCTTGGCACAAAAGATGTTGCAGTTGACTGCAAAAGTTAACACCTGCTTTTGAACCTGCTTTTGAAAGAATTTATTTGTGTTTGTGAAGCAACCTGGATGTGACATTGACATCTCCTCCTCGTGGAAACAAAGGCCACTGTGGTTATGTTCCTGGGCTGACCACGCAAGGGCTCCAGTGGATGGTTTGTCTGAGGGTTCCCAGTCCGCTGCTGAATCTGCTCCTTTTGAACTCAATCGAGTTTACGTGTATGATGCATCCCTGAACTGTAGTACCATTCTGCATCTGCCCCTGGGTAAATGTGCACATTCTGCAGCTGCCCCTGGGTAAATGTGCACATTCTGCAGCTTTTGGGAGAATTTCTGAAGGGCGGGGAGTCGTTTTACTGATGCCGAATGAGGAGGGGGTTGTCAAATAAGGATGCACACCGCTGTGTGAACAAGATATTGATTGGAGGGGAATTGGTCCACACACGCCCTATAGGTACACAATGATGTACAATCTCACTTTCCACTATTTTGTTGCAATAAATACTTTAAAAGGTGTTCCTATTTTAATGAAGATTTGAATAAAATGAGGAAAAAGTGCATTTTTATTTCAGCTTTTCTTTAAAGCTGAGATGTTGCAGGTCTGGACCGCAGCTGATTGGCTGGGAACAAGCACAACACTGAGGCACAATTGGTTCCCTATCAGGCAGTGGGCGGGTCTAAGACAGCCAACATTCTGTTAATATTAGCTGCCATTTCAACAGGAACAAAGTGCACGCTGGGATTGCGGTTCTAAGGTCCTTTGAATGCCAGCCACCTGTTGCACACACATGACTCAGGTGCATAAGAGCCCTGTAGCATCACTATAGCCAGCATGCACAACCCAGGAGAGAAAACAGGCACAGCGCCTGCTACAAAACTCAACCAATGAATGAAATGAGACACGCAGGACTCTGAGGACCCAGAAAAACCTCTCACCTCAGCCTCGCTCATGGCCTGTGCCAATCAGTGAATGACACACACAGTGAATGAGAGAGAGCCTGATGAGGATAAACAGGACGTCCCCAGCAGCTCTCCACAACCAAAAGAGCACAAACACTGATGAGTCACTGAGCATGCTCAGTCCAATGAACCAGTGAACAGTTTCAATGCTGTTTCGAGCCTTGTTGTATTAAATATCCTGTTCTACCTTTGGTAAATAGCACTGCCTCTAACGAGCACAATTAGGCAATGTTTTCCTTCCATTACATTTCCACAGTCCTGTTCCCTACACTCCTATCTGCACTCAACCCCATTGCCTGTCCCCAACACAACCATCTGCACTCAACACCATTTCCTGTTCCCAACACAACCATCTGCACTCAACACCATTTCCTGTTCCCAACACACCCATCAGCACTCAACCCCATTTCCTGTTCCCAACACCCCATCTGCACTAATTTTGCGAAAACAGAAGAATTAACTGAGGCAGTGTATGCATGGATAACAGGATCTCGAGCCAGAACACTGCACCTCATATCAGACGAAATGGGCATGTATGTTGCAGAGTAACACGGCAGCATTATGAACTGTAAACCTCTGATTTTGGTTGCAATGAGGTGGAGTTTACTTTCTTCTTCACAGATTCAACAAATATGCTGGATAGAGCACACAAATGAAGCATAATTCCTCCACAGGACAGAAGACATATAGAACCAGTTGCTCGTAGTATAATACAATACATTATAGTGTAGTATGGTATAGTACAACAATAGAATGACACACACATTGTTAAAACAGTGAAGAATGATACATACCACAAATGACAACGTGGTTGAGTACATGCATGCACTCTGGTAACATATGTTCAGTACTAGAAATTAGCTGCCACAGACGATGTTCTACCCTTCTGTGAAATCCAGCTATGCCAGCTTGAAAATTGAGCAGGTCAAGCTGGTCATACACTGGCCCAGTTGGGTATGAGCTGGTCAACCAGCTGGTACTGGTTGCTTATCTGAGCAGCATAGCTTGAGCTGGTCAAACCATGTCAAGCTGGGAGCTGGTCTGACCTGGTCATCCAGCTAAACCATGTCAAGCTGGGAGCTGGTCTGAACTGGTAAACCAGCTACACCATGTCAAGCTCGGAGCTGGTCTGAACTGGTCATCCAGCTAAACCATGTCAAACTGGGAGCTGGTCTGAACTGGTCAACCAGCTGCCAGCTGTTTAAAAATATAGGTTGTTTTTTTTTCCAGCAGGGTAGACTTGTCAACTTGACACAAAGCACTGTGGCTTATGTGAAGCCCCGCATCGTGAGATAAGAGCAAGCCATTTGCGCTCCAGAGTGGTTGGCAGCAGGTTGCGCTGGCAGAGCGCTAACCTCCACGTGTGGCTACAGGCGGGAGAGGGAAAGCCGCGGGGCGCGGACGCTGAGTAATCCCATTACCTGCCTGCATCACGCCTGTGTCAACACCAGGTGATGGCTAGCTGCAGGGCAGAGTGTTCATCCCAGCAAGCTCACCGCCAAGAAATAGAGAGCTCTCTTATAGCCCAGGCCTGTGGGGTCCGTATCTACTCTGATTTCGGTTTCATTTCCCTGCTTATTAGCTGTATGTATGGAAAGAACATTTGATTAGATAGATAGCATATAGCACTTTACCCACACTCAACAGTTTTCGGGGGGGAGGGGCTCATCTTAACCACTACCACCTGGGTGATGCACCGGCAGCCATTTTGCACCAGAATGCTCCCTCGAGATACCTCTTGCCAGTATACATTTAAAATATACAGTTGTGTTCAAGAAAATAGCAGTGCAACATCAGTAACCTATTAGTAGCAGTGATATTTCTGGCATGGCAAATACTTTACTTCTAAATGTAGTAGTGTAATAGAAAAACAACAGACCCAACTGTCATGACATGCACGCTGCTTGTTCTGAGTAATTGACTCATTCATTGAAAGGGGGGTGTTCAAAATAATAGCAGTGTGGAGTTTAATTAGAGAATTCATTAATTCTGTGAAAAAACAGGTGTCATTAATTGTCCTTTATTAAGGAAGAAAGGAAGCAAATGTTTCACGCATTATTATAAAATATATTTCCTTCAGAATTGCTAAATAAAATGGACCATTCCAAACACTGTTCGGAGGAACAACAGTAAAGAAGTGCATCAAATTATAGGATGCTCAGCTAAAATGATCTCAAATGGTTTAAAATGGCAACAAAAACCGAAACACTGTTACAACAGTACTGTTAGTAGAAAGAATAGTCAGAATGGCAAAGATTCAGCCATTCATCAGCTTCAGAAAGATCAAAGATGATCTACAATTGAACTGTGGAATGTAGTTGTTCATCCTGGGCTGAAATACCTGTTTCTAGGTGCCAGAACTTGGTTGATTCGATGCAACGTAGATGTGCAGCAAGTATCAAAAAAACTAAATATTAGTTCAGTAATTTGAAGTGAAGTTAAATCTTTAACATTTTCTTCAGTTTATACAGTTTGAAGAGTTTGAAGAGAAAAATGTCCAAAAAAATTGTAACAAATTAATATTCCTTTTCTTTGCGTCCTGTAAAAGAATAAAGCAGACTTGATCACATTTGCCAATGCTTTCATTTGGAATTGAATGTGTAATTTTAAATTGAACTAAAAGCTATTAAAAATATTTGCACTTTATTCACTTTTTCTAATGCACTGCTATTTATTTGAACACAACTGTAGTTGATAAATTAAAATTGAAATTTTTAATAGATTCTGAATTACGATTTTACATCAAGATCTTAGAATTTCTTGTTTGATAATGTGCTATTTCAGCTGGCTTTCTATTCTCTTCAGCTCCAGTATGACTTACTGTATATCAGAGTCAAACATTCATATTTGCTGTCAAACTAATTTAGTCTCCAGAAAGGTGACAAATTGACAACTTACAACCAATGTCAAAAATCTTATTATATATTTGCTGATTATGTTTATGTATGAGTGAGAAGTCAGACTAAATTTATGGGCAGTGACAGCAGCTTTTATAGCAGTACAAACAGTTAAGGGAAGTTTCCTTACGGGAAAACGCAGTCCTGGAACCAGCCCAGACTGTCAGGATATCCTGGAGACAGCAGCACTGAAAGACGATATTCATGGTATGCTGTGTTACGGACACAGCATGGTTAGAAATGCCTTTTAAAATGCATTACTGTGTCACATTTCATTTTTTATTTAAAGTACTTATACATTATGCTTGTGTCAAATCATATTCAGAAGGTTTTTTTATACATCGTTGGACGGTAATTAAAGCCGTAAAAGGTACTTGCTTGAGGTTCTCCATTCAATGTAACTGGAGATAAACGTTTCATACTGCTTTTCTCAGTGGAATTATGTTTTGTGCTAATATACCTCACCGCTGGTGAAAAAAGGCCAAGCACTTTCTCTGTTGGTGATTCTGTAATTAAGTACCTCACGCATTACGGTAAAAAAAATAAGTAATACACATGGCTTGCCTTCTTATTTGTCAATTCAATGACATTTTATTTGTATAGCACTTTTCAAGGCAGAGTGTCCCAAAGATGCATTACAGAGTAACAGAAGCCCCAAGAAAAAAACGGAATATACCAGGCCTGAGCCCCCAAATAGCATAAGGTAAACCACTCTCTAGTGGGAGGAAAAGTTTACCTGCTATTCTCTATTAGCAGGTAAACTAGAAAGTCCACATGGATGGATGTAAAGTATGCAAATTATTATTTCAGCCAGTAACTTAAACAAAGAGTCACAATGACAATTCAATAATTCAGTTCCTACATTCATAAAATATTTACTTTCAGCAGATGTGAGTTGGAGGAGGGGCCTGAGGTTAGCAGTGAGGCTTTTCTGCAGGCGTTGTGAGGGGTCTGCTTTGGGCGGGGGCCGTGGGGCTGCCTGCCCCCGTGCGTGGAGGGCCCTGGGGCAGCAGGCCAGAGGCTGTGGAGAGGAGAGCTCCAGCAGGGCCTCTGGCTCCAGCCCTGTTTCCCCTAAACTGTGGGGGGTGCATTAACACTATATCTGGAGCAAGCTGAGCCTGGTGTGCTCTGAGCCAGCAGTGCCGGGGAAACGCGCCTTCACCACTGACCGGCCTTCTCCAAGAATAGAAACCCCAGGGAAACTATTTAATTTGGCGGCTTTGAATGATTTGGGGGTGAGGGGGTACATTTGCCACTCCTGTTGCATAGCCGTCCCCCACGGGCGGATTAGGCCAACACACAGGCATTAGAGCCTCAGCCCTGAGCCCAGAAAACTCAACAACTGTTTTGCCCCCAACTCCTCCTGCCCCCAACCCCTCCTGCCCCCAACTCCTGGCCCCAACTCCTCCTGCCCCCAACTCCTCCTGACCCCAACCCCTCCTGACCCCAACTCCTCCTGACCCCAACCCCTCCTGACCCCAACTCCTGGCCCCAACTCCTCCTGCCCCCAACTCCTCCTGCCCCCAACTCCTCCTGACCCCAACCCCTCCTGCCCCCAACTCCTCCTGCCCCCAACTCCTCCTGCCCCCAACTCCTGGCCCCAACTCCTCCTGCCCCCAACTCCTCCTGCCCCCAACTCCTCCTGACCCCAACCCCTCCTGCCCCCAACTCCTGGCCCCAACTCCTCCTGCCCCCAACTCCTCCTGACCCCAACCCCTCCTGGCCCCAACTCCTCCTGCCCCCAACTCCTCCTGACCCTAACCCCTCCTGCCCCCAACTGTAATTAAAAAAAGATATATACACTCAGTGAGAACTTTATTAGTTATTTATTAGATTTATAGACTCTGCCTTCAGACTGCTCACAACACCAACGCCTTTCACACAAACATATACTCTATATACATCGTACTGCCGTGTGATGTTTCCACTTACAAATTTTTTTTTTTTTAATTGCAGTTTTTGTGCCAACTAATGCCTGTAAACTGCATCCATCCATCCATCCATTATCTTAACCCGCTTATCCTGAACAGGGTCGCAGGGGGGCTGGAGCCTATCCCAGCATACATTGGGCGAAAGGCAGGAATACACCCTGGACAGGTCGCCAGTCCATCGCAGGGCACACACACCATTCACTCACACACTCATACCTACGGGCAATTTAGACTCTCCAATCAGCCTAACCTGCATGTCTTTGGACTGTGGGAGGAAACCGGAGTTCCCGGAGGAAACCCACGCAGACACGGGGAGAACATGCAAACTCCACACAGAGAGGCCCCGGCCGACGGGGATTCGAACCCAGGACCTCCTTGCTGTGAGGCGGCAGTGCTACCCACTGCACCATCCGTGCCGCCCCCTGTAAACTGCAGAAAAATACAATTCAATACAACAGAATAGAATAGAATAAGATCAGTTAACCAGGCACTGTAATGCAGCTCAAACTGATGGCTCCATTTTGTCTCCGTGTCAGGGTTGTGTGTTTAAGTAACAGAGCAAAACCAAGGTTTCTCTGTAGAGTAGCAGCCTCCTCACTGTCTGTGTTAGCGCCCTCTGCTGGCACGATGACACCACACCATTAAACCTCAGTGTCCATCTGATAAATGTTTACTATGCATGAGCAGGCCTTTCTGCCCACCTTAGTCAATCAGAGCACAGAAAATGTGCTTTGCAATGTGTTATGGAGTGTAGTGCTGGTGAGTTATGCATTTATTTATGTAATTTTCATGCATATAATAATCATATTGAGTGTCATTGCTCTGCCCTGGACCTCTGTGCCATAGGATCTTGCATTTAATATTCAGATGCTTCTTGGCTTGTATGAGATTATAATTATGAATATTTATAGATTAATTCAAGAGCCTGGAAGAGGGAAGAGGTTTCACATGACCTGATATGGCATGGTCATAAAATTCCTAGAGTTAATCGCTGTTGATAAAAACACAAATATTTTGTGTAATACTTAATTTGATTATTACTACTATTTGTAGTAACAGTAGTAATAGTAGTAGTAGTAGCCGTAGTAGAAGTAGTCATAGTAGCAGTTTAAATAGTAGTAGTAGTAGCAGTAGTAATATTAATAGCACTTGTAACAGCAAGAGTTGTAGGAGTAGCAGTAGTAGTAGTAGCAGATGTAGTTGTAAAATGTCAGGCTCCGTGTTTTTGTTGTCTAGTTTTTGTCTAAGTGGTTAGTGTTTCTTGTCAGTTCACTCACCTCATTCACTATTTCACCTGTTTCACTTCCTGATAGTTTCCCCACACCTTGTTATTTCCCTCTCATTATCTGTGTATTTAAACCCTGTTTGTCTTATTCGTTGCCAGATTATGTGTCCTGGCCATACACTCCTGCGTTTATATCAGATGAATTCCTGTTACGACCTGTTTTGTAGCAGTAGTAGTAGTAGCAGTAGCAGTAGTAGTACATGACTGCAAACAGTGTCTTCATATCAGCAGCCAGCTCTGACTTTCACTATTGAGAAACTTCACAAGACAATTTTAAAAGCCATTTACACCAATCAGTACCCCATTATTATCTTCTGAGCTCATGGACATTGGACAAAAAGTAATATTGAAAAAAAACTGTAGTAGAGACCATTGCACCATATCTGTAGTTGTTGGAGATATTAGGCAGCTATATTTTTGAGAATGCATAATGATTTTTTATCAGTAATATTAATGCTGGTGCATACCAGGCTAAGCAGAGCATTATGTTTGAGGATGGCAGCCTGTATCATGTACATGTCTGCTGGAGAATGAGCTGATGAAGTGTCAAATGTTCCTTCAGGAAAATCTCATCCACATTCATTACTCTACATGGCCACTGGCATATAAGAATGAACACCCCAATCATAATATTATCTCACAATATAATGTGCATGGTCGTATGCAAATCTACTGAAACCCATTTACTAGTTTTCAAACATTACTGCTGAAAAATGTTATAATGTATGTAACCTTGAGATAGACATAATTAATTTGTTTGCAATTTATAGACTGAAAGTTTCACAGTAATAAGTTCTAGGCAATGAGCGAAACGGTCCATACCAGACGTAGGTGAAATAGTCATTTGAAATGACCCTTTAGACTCAAACAATCTCAACAGATAAAAAGAAACACCTTTTTTGTTATGACAGTGCATCATGGTTGGTAATGTGCTTTATTGAGAATCGTGCAGAGACATCACAGAGTGTTTAAAGAGATTACCGGCGTAAGGAGTGAAAGTAATTCAGACAGGAGCATGTACACACCGAGGAATTGCATAAACAGTCATTTCAATTCAATTTTATCTTTAACTTAAATTTTCTGTCAATATTGCTTCCCTGGAAATGGACACCTGTGTCATATAAATCAATAAAGACATTATTTATAATTTTACGATTGCCTTTGATTCACCACTTTGCCATTGTCCCTAATAATTGAACTTGAAATATTCTCTTTCAAATCCCATTACCTTAAATGATTTGTGAAAAATCACTTATTAGTTGACATTTTATTGGATTGAAATGAGCTTGTAAAGCCTCAGATAATGCTGAGAGGGCTACAAGCCCGGAGCCGCTGCTCCATGGAAAAGATATTCACTGATGACTAGACACTACATTGTTACAGAGAAATCCTCACCCCACGTCCTGTGCTTTCAACCGCGTCCTGTGCAGTTGTGTTGTTGTCATCCGGATCGATCATGATCCCAGTGACCACGCTAGATCGAGCAGAACCATTGCACCTGTTAGATTTCATGTTTTTCATGTGTTGTATTCTATGTCGTTAGCATTGCCGTGTTTTTGTTACCTCCACACACACCAGAGCCACCCTGTCAGTTCATTCACTATTCATTAGTTTCACCTGTGTTTCACTTCCTGATTGTTTCCCACACCTGATTGCTGTTCCCTCTCATTTCCTGTATTATTATCAGAGTCTTCTCAGCCTGCTGCTGTCTGAGGAGAGCGCAAGGAGAGGGAGGTTGATACAGAGAGGTAGGGGGACAGTGGCAGGCAAAGTGCAAACTTTTTTTTTCAGGATAAAAAGTGTTGTTTAGTTTCGTAAGCAAAATGCAGAATTTTACACCTCATAAGAGCCATAATATCATTTAGTTTCCATGTGTCCTTTTGGAGTCTACAAATAACAAATAAAACAATGCAGAATGCTCATTGTGAAATTGTCATCCAATTTGAAAGGGGATTTGTCCAGTTACAGAAGCCAAAACACAGTGAAAGTGGAAGCTTTCGAGGCATAATCTCATTGAAAACATTTTCTGTTTTTGACTGGATACAAATTATTGTGGTTGTGGCTGATGCAGTTAGAAACACAATGGAGCCACAGCCATAATAATTTGTATCCAGTCAAAAACAGAAAATGTTTTCAATGAGATTATGCCTCGGAAGCTTCCACTTTCACTGTGTTTTGGCTTCTGTAACTTGTCTTTCCTAATATCTTGAGTAATTCCGACTCTTGAAAAACAAACCCCAAAGGGTTGCCTTTCAGAAGATCAGGATTATTCCCATAGTCAAAAGTGATAGTAACCGTTTTATTTTGGGTATGTAATTTTCAAGCCTGTGTCAAGAAAAGGGCCGATACTTAAGGGGTTCAATGGGTTAAAAATGAGTGAAATATTTCAAAACGTTTCTTTGACGATGCTCATTCCGAATATGTTGCTAAAAAAAATAAGCCTCTTGTGCATTATGCCATTTCAAGCTCATCCCCATTCATTTCTGCGGGCCAAGGTCTGCATATTTTTCAGACCTGAATTTACTGATGACGGAAGTCAGTCCTTTCTGAAGAATGACCTTTGACCTCTGACCTCCTGCTTTATGACCTCACAGTAAAACTCAGAATCTTCAGTCTTCATCAGTGTTACTCTAGGACCAAAGGTTTATGACTACTGTGAATCTCATCTGGCCCTGCTCTAAAACTGGGGATATTTCTAGATTCTTAAAGTTGGAAAATTAATGTCTCATTAGAAATGATTTACATGCCTTCTAATGAACATGAAAAAACACAAACAGGAGATATGAACAAAAAAGCCATTCTAAAAAGTGTTGTTTTGTTAGGACAAGCTAATGCAGAATTTGTTTGAATGTTTCTATTGTCAAAAGTTCTAGTTTAGATTAGGGATGATATTTACAATAATTTGTATTCATTTTAACGTTACAAATCAAATTAATTTAATTCGGATTGTATCCTTCACAGTTTACACACATTCCATTGGATTTAATTGAGTTAGTTCTTATTGCCATGATGTACTGTACCAGTAAAGGTTATGATTTTAGGCTAAATGCTGTCAAAGGTCTCATTACCAATGTGCAACCTACAGGCAGGCTCCCCAAGCCACATAAGGACCCAAATCTTCAAAATGTCTGCCACTAACTGAACCGTTGCTTCAGCAACACTAAACCCTTTTTGAATAAACATTTAAGGTTTGGGGATTTAAAACACCCATTACATAAAATTACCAACAAATGGGTGATATAATTAACATTAAATTGCAATTAGCATAATTAAACTGCACATTAAGACGGCGCAGTAATGATAGCGTAAAGGTTGGGTAATTGACCAGAGAAACGAGGGGAACGTGCGGTTCAAGCTAATTAGCCACATTACCGCATTTCTTTCTGCGCGTGGCAAACATTTCACCCTCTCGGGGCTGGGGTATCAAAGAGACAGGCAAATATCAAAGTCAGCTCTTTTCAAAGATCGGACTGCTGAAACTGGCACTCAGTGTACTGTCTAATATATTTAAGGCTTTGTCGAAGTGCTCATGTAAATGTGCTTTCATTTAAGTGGGTGCTCTGTGTCCCTAGTATAAGCTGCAAGGCTGCATCTTGATAATGTCACTGTAAAAGAGAACTGGTCCTCAAATAACCTTCTAGTTAAATAATGGTGGGGAAAATACTGCTTTTCCAACCCAGTAAAACATTCAGTATTATTTTAATTCAAACAGTTTACATGAACCCACTTGAGATCATGTACTCTATAATAGTGAAATATACTCTATGGGAGTGAATTTCACACTGGAAATGTTACTGCTTGGGCAAAGCTGAGCTCAGATACAATGAGATACAGAAAGGAATTTCAAATTCATGCATAGCATTTCTAATCCATCCTAAACAGACACCATACAGAATAAACTGGACAAAATCGGCAAAGATACCCTTTAACTCAGGAATAAGCAAAAATGCCCTGCCCTCACATAACAATAGTTTTAATATCTTGATGTTCGTATGTATCCCTCACTCCATTTGACTTTCAAAACATTTTTAAACATATAGAGGCCCCTTCTCCCAAGCTCTCTACAGGCTAGAGTCTCCATTCATTCATTCTTCCACATATACATTTCTTCACCTCTATGATTCCACTTCCCCCACCAAGAGTGGATCATCTTATGAGGTTAATAACAGACCCTGGTATGGATCTACTGTAGAGTTATATCTATATCCTGTTATGTACGGTACTGAGGACCCAGACGCAGACCAGGGGATAATCCAAAAACGTAGTTATTTATTCCGAATTCGTTGCCAGGAGATCCAAGACAGAGACAAAAGCAGCAAGCAAAAGAATGGTTGAGAAAACAGGCAAAAAGGTCAAAAATCCAGTAAGGCAATAGGCGAAAGTACAAAAGGGCGAAGGCAAAAACCGAAGTCACTAAAACAATAATCAAAAACCAGGAAAGCAGAAGGGCAAACAAAACAAGAGGGTAAGGCAGGCTCGAAAATCAAGGTCAAAGGGGTGTCTTTAGAAATAGGCGTACAAGTAATTTGGCACTATAACTGATCAACGTTCTGACAATGGTAGAAACGGAGACTGAGGTTTAAATACATGAGGGAAGGTGACAATCTAGGCAGGGCTGGGAAAAAGGTGGGCTAAACAAATAGACAACAGGTGGGGAAACATAAGAGGCTCCGGATTAGGGAGTAGACATTTGCATAGATTAAAGACGTAGTGATAGTCAGAGACAGGTGCGAACACTTCGCTGAAACTAAGCAAGTAATCAGGGATAGCATAGGGAGGCGGAGTTATAGAATAGTGCAGAAACACTAAGAGATTGCGTTAGTGAATTAGTTAAGTGAATACTTCTAAACTACCCAATAAAAGTGATTGTTAGTTAGTTAGTTAGACAGACACTAAGTGTATTAATCGGATTAGTACTGTACAAAAACCTAGATTAGTAGTAGTTAGTAAGAATAGTGCTTTACAACATTTAACTACCAAGAGAAGCAGGAAGTAAGAATCACGAGTTTGAAATGAATGTTGAAAACCCAAAACTACCGTAAACACCCGAATAGCGGGACACGCAGACAGGGGAGTGACTCGGCTGGTAAACATTCAGACACAGACATAACAGGGGATCACAAATGAGAAACTGTAATGGAAAACAATAACCAAGGATGTATGAAAAATGAATAAATAACAAGAATAAACATAAATACACACAGGACAGATACAGAAACATTACAATATACACAATTAACAGCCAAATCATTGCAGATACAATCCAATCATTTTGGGATACTGATCTATCCACGAGTAAAGATGAAATTCCTTTATATCATTTGGAGAAATCTTTCATGTTTATGTAAACATCGTGACCATCAGCTCATACAGATGTCACAGCGTGAAGCTCCCTCGTTCTCAGCATGATGCATGTGTTGGGTTTGCCCCACTGCGTGCATGCACATCCACACACACGCTGGCTCATACACACGCATGCACATCCACACACACGCTGGCTCATACACACGCATGCACATCCACACACACGCTGGCTCATACACACGCATGCACATCCACACACACGCTGGCTCGTACACACGCATGCACATCCACACACACGCTGGCTCATACACACGCATGCACATCCACACACACGCTGGCTCATACACACGCATGCACATACACACACACGCTGGCTCATACACACGCATGCACATCCACACACACGCTGGCTCATACACACGCATGCACATACACACACACGCTGGCTCATACACACGCATGCACATCCACACACACGCTGGCTCGTACACACGCATGCACATCCACACACACGCTGGCTCATACACACGCATGCACATCCACACACACGCTGGCTCATACACACGCATGCACATCCACACACACGCTGGCTCATACACACGCATGCACCACACACACACACACACAACCACATGTACACATACACACACGCTTGTACACACACGTATGCACACATGCATGCTCACGCACACACGCACACACACAACCACATGTACACATGCACACACGCTTGTACACACACGTATGCACACATGCATGCTCACGCACACACGCATGCTCACACTGACGTGCACACACGCTTGCACACACATACACACACGTTGCACACGCATACACACACGCTTGCACACACATACACACACGCTTGCACACACGCTTGCACACACATACACACACGCTTGCACACACATACACACACGTTGCACACGCATACACACACGCTTGCACACACATACACACACGCTTGCACACACGCTTGCACACACATACACACACGCTTGCACACACGCTTGCACACATGCATACACACACGCTTGCACACACGCTTGTACACACGCATACACACACGCTTGCACACACACTTGCAAACGCATACACACACGCTTGCACACACATACACACACGCTTGCACACACATGCACACATGCTTGCACACACATACACACACGCTTGCACACACATACACACACGCTTGCACACACATACACACACGCTTGCACACACATACACACACGCGTGCACACATGCTTGCACACACATACACACACGCTTGCACACACGCATACACGCATCGCCGGTGACCTGGGGAGCAGAGTTTCAGTGTTTCCGTCTGAACTGATGGGGGTGGCGGTTGGTTTGGGGGTTGGGGCAGTTTAGAGGCCCTGTAACAGTGGCACAGGGTTTGGGGAAGAAACTGTGAAATTTCATACTGTCCAGTCAGGACCATAACCCAGACCTGTACCAATAATGAGAAAAAACAGACATTGTGGCCCAAAACCAGGCATCTGGCAACCCTATATGAGATAGACATCCCCTCTGTACTGCTGGATGTTAGGGGTCTGTAGAGGTTGCCTGGAACAACACTACTCCCCCCTGCACTGTTCCAGTGTCTGAGTTGGTTTCCAGTAGCGAGGGCGTTGAGCAGCAGAAATAGCAGAATGTAGCCGAGACCGAGTGTCTGGTCCACTTACGGTCTCAAATACAGCGATCAGCACTGTGTGTGTACACAGCCAGAGTGTAGGGTGGGCTGTGTGTGTACACAGCCAGAGGATACGCACTGTGTGTGTACACAGCCAGAGGATACACACTGTGTGTGTACACAGCCAGAGGATACACACTGTGTGTGTACACAGCCAGAGGATACACACTGTGTGTGTACACAGCCAGAGGATACACACTGTGTGTGTACACAGCCAGAGGATACGCACTGTGTGTGTACACAGCCAGAGTGTAGGGTGGGCTGTGTGTGTACACAGCCAGAGGATACACACTGTGTGTGTACACAGCCAGAGTGTAGGGTGGGCTGTGTGTGTACACAGCCAGAGGATACACACTGTGTGTGTACACAGCCAGAGGATACGCACTGTGTGTGTACACAGCCAGAGGATACACACTGTGTGTGTACACAGCCAGAGGATACACACTGTGTGTGTACACAGCCAGAGGATACGCACTGTGTGTGTACACAGCCAGAGGATACGCACTGTGTGTGTACACAGCCAGAGGATACACACTGTGTGTGTACACAGCCAGAGGATACGCACTGTGTGTGTACACAGCCAGAGGATACGCACTGTGTGTGTACACAGCCAGAGTGTATGGTGGGCTGTGTGTGTACACAGCCAGAGTGTATGGTGGGCTAGCATAGCGTAGCGTCCCCTGAGCCAACGTCATCAAACGCATCATTACCCCCTGCCGTGTGTGAGCACCGGGACCGTGATCCACACCGCACCGATGTGCTACTCTGTGCCACCGTTAGCGGTACCTCTCCTCCCTCTTAGTAAGTAAGTGGAGTTGAGTATTTAAGTATGTGAAGACGTTCAACGTGCATTCGGAACACGCAGATCCATGTCTAGTTGTCCCATGCAAAACCTGGGAAATGGCTGCAGTGTTAATTAAGATTGTTAGATTATTATATTATTATTATATATTATTATTATATTATTATATTATTATAAGATTGTATTATGTTGCCGTTCACATGAAAGGCTATCAGTTAGAAACCCCGCTAACAGATCCAGCCACTGCATGTGATCCCTGAGGGCAGAAGAGTCACTTTCAAAACGTCTGTAATTTTACCTCTTATTCATACAGAAAGGAATGCTTTGAGTAGATGATCCAGCCTTTTCCAATCTGGGGGTGCTGCCCATAAATGCTGTCTATTTTACTGTCCAAAACGCTTCTTTGTTCCGTCAAATCTGCCCTGGTTTCTGGTTTGCGCATGTTTTGAGATTCCATAAAGTCCGAGCCGCAAACACACATGTGCGTACGCATACGGGACCTGTCAGCTGACCTCAAGGGAAAGCCAACTGCATCACTGGCCAGATGTCCCAGTTTATTTTCCATGAAAACCATGTTATTTAATTCCCTTCCCACTTTGCATTGGTTAATTTCATAAATTATTATAATAATTAATGCCCAGTCTTAATTATTGCTTGGCTGCAATCGTTAATTTTCACTATTAATACTCTTTTTTAAGACTTTCTTGCTCTTGGGGATGACATTGTGTGATTCTTGTTGCAAAGATTGTTCCTACACCTCTGTCTGTACCACTTGACCTTCGTTATATGCCTGCTCTTCAGAGGCGGATACATTTTGTGCACAAATTGACCCTTAAAGGCACAATAATTAAGATTTTTGTGTTAAAACATTGTTACAAGACCATTGTAATCCCTTCCTTATCAGTGAAAAAGGCTCACTGACATGTTGACTCACCCTCTGCCGTGTTTATAGTCCTCAAATTCGGCCTTCAAAATGTACATTTGTCGGGCTGTCACTCTGTATCAAAACATTTTACAGCTGTAAAACTCATTAGTTGAAAATTGGTTCTAACTGCCACAGCCAATGGTGTGGGGGCTTATTCTGACTGATTTGTAGCTGCCGAAATTGCACTCTGTATACTATTGCTTATTATCCAAGCGAAGACTACATATCTAGTTATAAAACAATACCAGTTTGTTATTGGTAGCAACAAGCAAATTAGCTATAATTCGCTTGACAAATGTACAAATATCCACTTACGATAAAATATAGGCAATACAAACATAGTAGCGATTGCACAAGTGTTGTGCTTCAGGTGGATATTTGTGAATTCTGGAAGCAAACTTGTTACTGATAGCGAACTGGTATTGTTTTATAACCAGATCAGCAATAGTATGCAGAGTTTCAGTGATCGCTTGTCTGGAGTGCAATTTGGGCAGCTACACGTTCCTTTGATCTCTTTACGTGTTCAGTCATCCGTGTTTAGCTAAGCCTTAATTTCTCTCAAACTCTAAGTTACTGTTGCATCGTTTGTGGTAGACTACTATATCTTAGTTATACAGCCAGCTAGTTACATTGACAAATATAATATGAACTGTATAATAACGCTTTATATAACTCGTTATATTCATAGACTGTGGGAAGCATAAACAGTATTGTGGTTTGAGGTTGTTTGTTGTTGCAATTCCTCTCTTGACCATTAGGAGTCCGAAATTACCTATTGTACCTTTAATTGCGTCAACTTCAGCAAATTCAATGGAATACATAATCAGCCACACTTATAATATCTCCGCCCTTTATTTGCACTATATACCATTAAATGCACATGCATTAAGGACATAAGCGCATGTTGCAGTGACTCGCCTTGATCACACGCATTCTGCGGTTCCAGTCACGTGCTCCAGTTTGATACATATGACGCATGTTTCCTGGGTAGAATGCGTCATATTCGTGCCTGAAAATCATCGCAAAAGGCTTCGTATATCTGGCCCCTAGTGTCATAACCGAGCGAAGATTGACACATTCTCCTCAGTATGAAAAATTGTGATGTGCCTTCCTGCCATCAGATAAACATCCTAATTATTTATGTTACTGACACCTGTTGCATGAATTGAGAAAGACGTTGGATTCTATTCCTGATGAAAATGAGTCATGCGCGGAGCACTAAAGACGGTGCCAAAGGAAAGCTGCATCATGAGTACCTGAAAAGACTGTGTGGGATGGAGAAGTGACAAACAAGTGTTACATAATACAGAGCATTGGATTCAGTAATGAACAGGAGCAGAGACAGGGCAGGACACACTGAGGCCATGGCAGTCTCTCATCAGAGTGGAGCAGAGACAGGGCACTGAGGCCATGGCAGTCTCTCATCAGAGTGGAGCAGAGACAGGGCAGGACACACTGAGGCCATGGCAGTCTCTCATCAGAGTGGAGCAGACACAGGGCAGGACACACTGAGGCCATGGCAGTCTCTCATCAGAGTGGAGCAGACACAGGGCAGGACACACTGAGGCCATGGCAGTCTCTCATCAGAGTGGAGCAGAGACAGGACACTGAGGCCATGGCAGCCTCTCATCAGAGTGGAGCAGACACAGGGCAGGACACTGAGGCCATGGCAGTCTCTCATCAGAGTGGAGCAGAGACAGGGCAGGACACTGAGGCCATGGCAGTCTCTCATCAGAGTGGAGCAGACACAGGGCAGGACACACTGAGGCCATGGCAGTCTCTCATCAGAGTGGAGCAGTTCAGCTGGATGTGTTCTTCCAGCCTCTGATTTCAGTTCTGATTAGAGAGGACCTCGAGGCTAAAGGGAAATAAAGGTGTTGGCGAAGGAACTGCGACCACAGAGCATAAGAAAATGGTTTCGCATAATGCCCCATCCTCAGAAGATGGTGATTTTCATTCTGCCACAAAATAGCTGCCATTGCATCACCCTGATGGGTGTTGTACATTGGTGGTGGTTGAGGCGAGCTTCCCCCTCATCACTGTTAAATGATTCGAGAGTGAGAAAAGCGCTATGTAAATGTAAGGAATTATAAATGATAAACTGACGGGTGAGACTTTACTCGAGCACAGATAAAAAAAGTGTTTCTGCTTTATTTCCATGGTTGTACATGTGTTAGTGTATTTGGGTCAGTGCATAATATTAACACAGGATGTGACAGTTGATGTTTCAGCGATGATAACAGAAGCACATCTTCACTGCAAACCAAGAGAAATGGTTTCTGCAATGTTTCCCACAGTGCCAGGCTGGTATACTGATGTAGGAGGCACTCATTAAAAGCACATTATCCACAATGACTGTCAGACAGTTAAGTACAAATGTGCAAATTGTCTCAAACATTTGCCATCTCAGTTGAGACTAGGGATTTTGGGATGGCTATGGTGATCAGAAATTGATCTGTGCTCTGATGATCGAGACTTTCTCCACTCTGCTGCCATAGCCAGCAGATCTACAACGGGAAATGTAGCCCTTTAACGTAGTCACAGGGGAGTGCATTTTCCCTTTTTATTGTGTTTTTGAAATAAAATTGGGTTTTACAATTGATAGTGACTGTCACAGACTAGTGGGCTGTAATGGTAATGGAAAAAACAACGAACAGCGAGTGCATTTTAAAATGTTTATTGAGGGTTTTACCGTTTAAAACCTGGAATAAATGTGACGAATGAAGTCGCGTTTTCCATCGAATTATTATTGTCATGGCCATGTTTGTTATGTTTTGTTTGATCATCTTCTGTTTCATTATGTTCATTTATTAATTTTTTTGGTTCTTGGAAGTTGCCAGGTGTTGTGAGCCTACTTTTCAGGCATAACCAAGTACACTGCATTTTCATTTTCATTTTTGTGTTGTTCAGTTTTCTTCTTAAGTTTATTATTATTATCGTAATTTTTTTGTCGTTGTCACTGTAAATATTTCTGCACCGCCACCATCACACCTGTAAATAAAATACACCTTCAGCACCTCATCAGCGCAGTCCCTTGTCCTTCCTGTCCTCGGTGCACCCTAGCAGTGACACTATACTATACTGAAAACACTTTTTCCATAGACACTGGTTAATGTTAATATTTTCACATTTTCCTGAAGCTATGTCATCTGTTCTGTCTACTTTCCAAGTAGGTCACATTTAATTTAGTTAGGCTACGTGTTCATATAATTTGCAGTTTATACTTAGATTATTAGTTCATTCTAGAAACTAGTGACAAAAGTCAATTGTGGTAGGGGTGCCTCACAACAACTTTTTATCAATAGATTTACCTCAGTAACGTTAGCTAGGTTAGCTAACAAATGTTAATGTCACTTTGCTAGCTAGTATCAAACTGATCGTTTTACGTTTAACTTAATGTTAACTAATAAGGGTATAACGTAATTATAAGGTTAAGTGTGTTAAGGGTAACTAGCTGGCTAAGTACTGTAACTTTAGTGACTATAGTGACCAGTCAGCTGTTCTAAGCACTTTGCTCCAGAATGCAGCTGCTCGTCTGGTCTGCAACCTTCCCAAACACTCGCATGTTACCCCCCTGCTTACTTCCCACCACTGGCTGCCTGTCATGGCTTCAAATTCAAAACATTGGTGCTAGACTTCCAAGCAGTTAAGGGGTGAGCTCCAGCTTACCTCCAAAAAATCATCAGACCCTACACCCCTGCCAGACCTCTTTGTTCAGCCTCCACAGGCCGCTTGGCACCTCCCCCTCTCAGAACTTCCACCTCACGCTCACGACTACTGTCTGTTCTGGCTCCACGGTGGTGGAACGAACTCGGGGAGGTCAGTACCGCAGAATCTCTTGCCAATTTCAAGCAGCGCCTGTCCCTGTCCCTCCCTCCCTCCCAATAAAGCTTAATCGCTGTCTTTACCTGTGATATTTACTTGTTTATTAGGATGTTTTGTTTGGCTAGGTAAGCAGTGTTTGGCTAGGTAAGCGGTTTGTTCATACATTTGTGTGTTGCGCTATTACCATTTAATTATTATTATTTTTAAATCCAATGATAAAATAGGCCTAGTCCTTATCTTTGTTGTAACAGGTAGCAGTTGAAATTGTACTTCCCTCTAGGGGAATTGATTGGTTAAAATATCCACACGCCTTGTTCTCAAGGCCTTAATTGGCCTTAATTGGAAGCTGATTGAAAGGAAACCACAAAAACCCGCAGACACTGCAGACACTAACCCTAACCCTAACCCTAACCCAGTTCGACACCCCTGCTCTAGGGTCTTTCAGCGCACTTAGCCCTGGTTATGGGTATACACTTTGCACTTTGTTGTACGTCTCTCTGGATAAGAGCGTCTGCCAAATGCCATTAGGCTGGGTATTTCTCAGTGGGTTTCTTTCGCCTGTTTGGAAGAACCTCGTTTGAGTCTGATTTGACCGCTGGGATAGTTCTAGATAATATTGGTGGATCTCATGTTCCATGGGTAACTTTTTGATCCCCTCTCAGTCACATCTAGTCCTATGACACGACTTGGATACGCTGGTGTGACCTTGGAGTGTGTGTATTCAGCCACTGTGTGTATGTGTGTCTCTCCCCAAAGCAGCACTCCTCCAAGGCTGTCATGTTGCATTTTACCAGCTGCAGCAGGGGAAACGCAGCCAGGCACCAGCAGTAAAAACAAAATGTCTCCCAGGAGTAAAACAACACTGATGTATTCTGACCCAGAGGAAAACTGCACACTGTTCCACTTGTTAGCACAGTGTTTAAATACCCTGGTAAATGGTAAATGGACTGCATTTATATTGTGCTTTTATCCGAAGCGCTTCACAATTAATGCCTCTCATTCACCCATTCACACACAGTCATGCACACACGCATGCACACACACAGTGACAGCCTGCCATGCAAGGCACCAACCAGCTTGCTGGGAGCAGGGGTTGATTAAGGGGTTAGGTGTCAGGGCCACTTCGACACACCCAGGGTGGGGGATCAAACCGCTCTTACCCCTTTTTGAAACCCCACAAGCCATTGCCAGTAAGGGTTTCAAGGAAATGACCCAAAATTTCCACAATGAGGAAGGCAAATGGGTCAAGGACAGGTTGTAACCCTCACCCCCCCCCCCCGCACTTGTTGTTAAATGGAAATAGCCTCAGCTTTTGTGTTGCTAGCTTTGAGGCCACTGCATACTTTGTGAATGTATTTATTTTTTAATTTATTTGGCAAATAATGTGGCGGTCTGGCACCCCCTGTGGGCGTATTGTGCAGTGCGGTCTCTACGCTCAGCCTTATCAAAGGACATGGGATTCTAATCATGCAGGAGGGACCACGGGGGTGACCTGACATAAGCGGAAGGAGGCGTTTAAACGCCGCGATGAAGAGCGCTCAACACTGCCGTTTACAGCGTCGCCATCAGACCTGAGAGGAACAGGCACCTCACTGCAAGGCATGGCATCAGAGACCTGAGAGGAACAGGCGCCTCACTGCAAGGCATGGCATCAGAGACCTGAGAGGAACAGGCACCTCACTGCAAGGCATGGCATCAGAGACCTGAGAGGAACAGGCACCTCACTGCAAGGCATGGCATCAGAGACCTGAGAGGAACAGGCACCTCACTGCAAGGCATGGCATCAGAGACCTGAGAGGAACAGGCACCTCACTGCAAGGCATGGCATCAGAGACCTGAGAGGAACAGGCGCCTCACTGCAAGGCATGGCATCAGAGACCTGAGAGGAACAGGCACCTCACTGCAAGGCATGGCTTCAGAGACCTGAGAGGAACAGGCGCCTCACTGCAAGGCATGGCATCAGAGACCTGAGAGGAACAGGCACCTCACTGCAAGGCATGGCTTCAGAGACCTGAGAGGAACAGGCACCTCACTGCAAGGCATGGCACACACACAGTTTAGCCATCATCATCCCAAGTGAACAGAAAAGGCCTGCGCTGAGAAGCTGAAGATAATATATAATATAGTAATCATCTCATTTGTTTTGAACTAAGAATATAGATTATGCCAATCCAAGCGGTTGCAAAAGTGTGGCGGTTATTAAACAGATACAGTATGTAGTTCATAAGAAGAAGAAGGTTTAAGACAGAGGTGGGCAAAGAGGGCCGTATCCATTTCTGGATTTCATACCAACTTCTGGCCTTAATTACATAATTAGCCTTGTATGCCATCTGCCATTTTAGCTACAGTACATTTCTGAATGACTGCTGAAGACTGCTCTTGTGTCCCCTGTTTTACTGTGATCTAATGTTTGAGTGAACCAGTGTTGGTGCATGTAGCCAATTAGTTAATTTAGCCAGGGTAATTGGTGGAAACAAAAACCTGCATACCCTCCAGGACCAGAATTTCCCACCCCTGATTTAAGAGTATATAACTCCATATGAATGATATATACACATTCAAATTCAAATTCAGCTAGATACCCCAGACAGGGAAGTGTGCATAATATATATATATATATCCATCCATCCATTATCTTAACCCGCTTATCCTGAACAGGGTCGCAGGGGGGGCTGGAGCCTATCCCAGCAAACATTTGGCGAAAGGCAGGAATACACCCTGGACAGGTCGCCAGTCCATCGCAGGGCACACACACCATTCACTCACACACTCATACCTACGGGCAATTTAGACTCTCCAATCAGCCTAACCTGCATGTCTTTGGACTGTGGGAGGAAACCGGAGTACCCGGAGGAAACCCACGCAGACACGGGGAGAACATGCAAACTCCGCACAGAGATATATATATATACAAATTGAAGTACGTTTATATATACAGTGGGAGCAATAATTATTTGATCCCTTGCTGATTTTGTAGGTTTGCCCACTTACAAAGAATGGAACTGTGTAGAATTTTAATCATAGGTACATTTTAACATTGAGAGACAGAATATCACAAAATAATCCACAATAATAACATTGATATTCTGTCTCTCAATGTTAAAATGTACCTGTGATTAAAATTCTACACAGTTCCATTCTTTGTAAGTGGGCAAACCTACAAAATCAGCAAGGGATCAAATAATTATTGCTCCCACTGTATATATAAACGTACTTCAATTTGTCACACGTATGTATATTTTAGGACTTTTTTGGATTTCTGAATTTTCTGGTTAATTCAAATTAATCCATCCATCCATCCATTATCTGAACCCGCTTATCCTGAACAGGGTCGCAGGGGGCTGGAGCCTATCCCAGCATACATTGGGCGAAAGGCAGGAATACACCCTGGACAGGTCGCCAGTCCATCACAGGGCACACACACCATTCACTCACACACTCATACCTATGGGCAATTTAGACTCTCCAATCAGCCTAACCTGCATGTCTTTGGACTGTGGGAGGAAACCGGAGTACCCGGAGGAAACCCACGCAGACACGGGGAGAACATGCAAACTCCGCACAGAGAGGCCCCGGCCGACGGGGATTCGAACCCAGGACCTCCTTGCTGTGAGGCGGCAGTGCTACCCACTGCACCATCCGTGCCGCCTCTCAAATTAATCAACATTTCTTAATTGAAAAATTAAAACCTAAAAAAGAAATAGGTGTAACAAACTTGGATATTGTTGGGATTATCCAAATAAACTGTTCTTTGCTATTCTTCATGACAGGAACTTTACCTTCTCAGTAGTGTACTGTGTGTGTGTATTCCTATGAAGCTTAATTTTATGTTATACTACAAAACTTCTGAGTGTCTTTCAGAAGTAGTCCACAAATCTGTACTGTTTGAGTTGACTAAAAATGTATTTTCCCGTACTGATGATGTCAAGCTCATACCCAAATTGTAACAGTGTGATATCTGCTGGGTGGCTTTCTGAGATTGAGAGACAAGCACTTAGCCTTCATCCCTATGCTTTCTCATTGTATAATGGATGCAAAGTCTCCACACCAATCAGAGCGGAAAGTTTGATGAAGGCATTTTTCTGGCCTGATGGGTGTGGTGTCCATCATTCCACAGCTTGATTGATGTGTACCCCTGCTGAAAAAAAAGGTTTCGGTTTTGAAACTGCTCGGACCTGTTTCACCAGTTAAGACGAGCTCCCAGCTTGACACGTTTTGACCAGCTGAAGCTCAGACATGCTACCAGCACAAGCGGTTGACCAGCTCATAACCAGCTAGACAAGCTTTATAACCAGCTAGACAAGCTTTATAACCAGCTAGACAAGCTTCATACCCAGATACATTACATTATTGGCATTTGGCAGATGCTCTTATCCAGAGCGACATACAGTTGATTAGTCTAAGCTGGAGACAATCCTCCCCTGGAGCAATGCAGGGTTAAGGGCCTTGCTCAAGGGCCCAACGGCTGTGCAGATCTTATTGTGGCTACCAGGATTAGAACCACTGACCTTGCATGTCCCAGTCATTTACCTTAACCACTACGCTACAGGCCGCCAGATAGACAAGCTTCATACCCAGATAGACAAGCTTTATAACCAGCTAGACCAGCTTCATGCCTGGCTAGACAAGCTTCATGCCCAGCTAGACCAGCTTCATGCCCAGCTAGACCAGCTTCATGTCTGGCTGGACCAGCTTCATGCCCGGCTAGACCAGCTTCATGCCTGGCTAGACAAGCTTCATGCCCAGCTAGACAAGCTTCATACCCAGATAGACACGCTTTATAACCAGCTAGACAAGCTTCATGCCCGGCTAGACAAGCTTCATGCCCAGCTAGACAAGCTTCATACCCAGATAGACAAGCTGTATAACCAGCTAGACCAGCTTCATGCCTGGCTAGACCAGCTTCATGCCCAGATAGACAAGCTTTATAACCAGCTAGACCAGCTTCATGCCTGACTAGACCAGCTTCATGCCTGGCTAGACCAGCTTCATGCCCGGCTAGACAAGCTTCATGCCCAGCTAGACCAGCTTCATGCCCACATAGACAAGCTTTATAACCAGCTAGACCAGCTTCATGCCTGGTTAGACCAGCTTCATGCCCGGCTAGACAAGCTTCATGCCCAGCTAGACCAGCTTCATGCCCACATAGACAAGCTTTATAACCAGCTAGACAAGCTTCATACTCAGATAGACAAGCTGTATAACCAGCTAGACCAGCATCATGCCTGGCTAGACCAGCTTCATGCCCAGCTAGACACGCTTTATAACCAGCTAGACAAGCTTCATACCCAGATAGACAAGCTGTATAACCAGCTAGACCAGCTTCATGCCTGGCTAGACCAGCTTCATGCCCGGCTAGACCAGCTTTATGCCTGGCTAGACCAGCTTCATGCCTGGCTAGACAAGCTTCAGGCCCAGCTAGACCAGCTTCATGCCCAGCTAGACAAGCTTTATAACCAGCTAGACCAGCTTCATGCCCGGCTAGACCAGCTTCATGCCTGGCTAGACCAGCTTTATGTCTGGCTGGACCAGCTTCATGCCCGGCTAGACCAGCTTCATGCCTGGCTAGACCAGCTTCATGCCCGGCTAGACAAGATTCATACCCAGATAGACACACTTTATAACCAGCTAGACAAGCTTCATGCCTGGCTAGACAAGCTTCATGCCCAGCTAGAGAAGCTTCATGCCTAGCTAGACCAGCTTCATGCCTGGCTAGACCAGCTTCATGCCCGGCTAGACAAGCTTCATACCCAGATAGACACACTTTACAACCAGCTAGACAAGCTTCATGCCTGGCTAGACAAGCTTCATGCCCAGCTAGAGAAGCCTCATGCCTGGCTAGACAAGCTTCAAGCCCAGCTAGACCAGCTTCATGCCCGGCTAGACCAGCTTCATGCCTGGCTAGACCAGCTTCATGCCTGGCTAGACAAGCTTCATGCCCAGCTAGACCAGCTTCATGCCCACATAGACAAGCTTTATAACCAGCTAGACCAGCTTCATGCCTGGTTAGACCAGCTTCATGCCCGGCTAGACAAGCTTCATGCCCAGCTAGACCAGCTTCATGCCCACATAGACAAGCTTTATAACCAGCTAGACAAGCTTCATACTCAGATAGACAAGCTGTATAACCAGCTAGACCAGCATCATGCCTGGCTAGACCAGCTTCATGCCCAGCTAGACACGCTTTATAACCAGCTAGACAAGCTTCATACCCAGATAGACAAGCTGTATAACCAGCTAGACCAGCTTCATGCCTGGCTAGACCAGCTTCATGCCCGGCTAGACCAGCTTTATGCCTGGCTAGACCAGCTTCATGCCCGGCTAGACAAGCTTCATACCCAGATAGACACACTTTATAACCAGCTAGACAAGCTTCCTGCCTGGCTAGACAAGCTTCATGCCCAGCTCGAGAAGCTTCATGCCTAGCTAGACCAGCTTCATGCCTGGCTAGACCAGCTTCATGCCCGGCTAGACAAGCTTCATACCCAGATAGACACACTTTATAACCAGCTAGACAAGCTTCATGCCCGGCTAGACAAGCTTCATGCCCGGCTAGACAAGCTTCATGCCCGGCTAGACCAGCTTCATGCCCGGTTAGACAAGCTTCATGTCCGGCTAGACCAGCTTCATGCCCGGCTAGACAAGCTTCATGCCCGGCTAGACCAGGGTGAGTAGGGCCACCTCTGGAAGCCAGGTTTGGCGAGGCCTAGGTGGAGAGAGCACTTTATGAAGGCCTAACGAGGCGATTGATTGGCCCGCGGTGATGTAATGTGCCTGATGAATTATACAGAGCAGCACTACCCCCCTCGGATGAGATCATCCCCCCTCGGTGCAGCGTCCCCATCCTGCTGATTAACTTTGGCGGGGGCTGCCTCACAGAGAGGGCTCGTGTTTCTGAGAGCTGGACTCTGGCTCCATACCCAGTTAGCTCCCGTCTCCCCCTCTTTCTGCGCTCTCCTTTAACAGGATTACAAGCACCGGGCTTTCTCCTGTGTGCCCCCACCTCACATGCAGATCCTGTGCTCTCTCTCTCTCTCTCTCTCTCTCTCATCTCCTCCCTTTCTTCCCCACTCTTCTCTTGGTCTTTCTCTGTCTCCAGTGCCATTGCCTGGTGTGCGCTTCACTGAGTCACCCCACATACATACACTACACGTACTACACCCACTACACACACCAAATACACACACTACACACACACCACATACACTACACGTACCACATACACGACACATACCACACACACTACACATACTACACACCCACCACAACATACACTATACCACATACACTACACACACTACACACCCACCACAACATACACTATACCACCACTCTATACACTGCATCACCACAACATACACTATACCACCACTCTATACACTGCCTCACCACTACAGACACTGCACCCACCACTATATAAAGAAGGCACTCATCACTACATACAAACTGCACCCACCACTGCATACAGTACACACACACCACATACACACACTACACACACACCACGTACACAACACACACCACAGATAAGCAGGGAGCTGTGATGTCACAGATGAGGGCTCCACTGAAACAGCAGAGAGCTGTGATGTCACAGATGAGGGCACCACTGAAACAGCAGAGAGCAGTGATGTCACAGATGAGGGCACCACCGAAAACAGCAGAGAGCAGTGATGTCACAGATGAGGGCACCACTGAAACAGCAGGGAGCTGTGATGTCACAGAGGAGGGCACCACTGAAACAGCAGAGAGCAGTGATGTCACAGAGGCGGGCACCACTGAAACAGCAGCAGCTTTTCACTGTCATGAAGATCATGCCCAGCGTGCGAACGCTGGTAAACTTACCAAAACAAACGATCACATCCCATTGTATGGCTTTCAGGCACCCACAAAAGCTATAGGAGGAGAGATTTGCATAAGCAGTCTCCTGAATGCTCTCACCTCCAAACTAAAGACACCTTTTACCGGCTCCTCTGTGTCAAACCACCCTCGTCTCAATTCAGGCTACGCATTTACCTTCCAGGCAATCCTTATTATACAGTGACGGAACAAAACTACTTTAAACCCGCTATTCAGGGGATGAAAAGGGGATAACACTGAACTGAATTATTTTACAGCAGGTGTAGCTGAAGGCAGTTTCTTTTTACACACATTTAAAGTGGGATATTAATCCTAGGGATTGAATGAAAGTATAGGGCTTTGAACAGAAGTGGGAGATTTGGCTTGTTGGCTTTTGATGTGAAAGTGGGGCAGCCCTCCTCCTGTCGATGTTCCTCATAGCTTAATGTCTCCTCAGAGTGAAACGGGAACACCGTGGAATATGAAAGGTGACATTGGGAGGGAATGGAGCTTTGATCTTACAGGGCTGGTTCACCCTGTTCCTCCCGCTCCCTGTATGGTACATACAGAAAAGAACTTGGTGAAATTAGGGCTGAGTTTGTACCTTTCACCCCTTCCACCCCAAAATTGTAAGATACAGAAGGCATTTCCTGGCAAAGTGATCAGAGGGACGCTTGAAACTAACGTATATGCGGCTGCCTGTATATGAGGCTGTCTGTAGCGTAGTGGTTAAGGTAAATGACTGGGATACGCAAGGTCGGTGGTTCAATTCCCGGTGTAGCCACAATAAGATCCACACAGCTGTTGGGCCCTTGAGCAAGGCCCTTAACCCTGCATTGCTCCATGTCTCCTACTTAGTCTAATCACTCTGGATAAGAGCGACTGCCAAATGCCAATAATTTAATGTCATGTAATGTATATCGGTCCAAGAATATTTGAGTATACGTATATAGAAATTTATTTATTTCTTTCAAAAATGCTCAGAATGCAATGTTTGATAGAAACCGGAATGGCTGTTGATAAGGTGGCAGTCATTCATATGTGTCTCATTGCACTGAAATCTCCATCCGCGGAAACGGCTCCAGTTTGCCCCCTGGTGGTCTAAATATGCAAATACATACATGGTCTCAAATGGCTTTGTTTACCAATATCACCTTAAATAACCTGTGCTTGAGACATATGCTATTAAGCTGACTGGTAATCACCAGTGTCTTGTTAAAGATGGATGAGATGAATCAAAGATTCAAATGTGTAATAAAACAGGAATTCAATCAGAAATACAATTCTGTTCCATTTATTATTTTTATAATAATAATAATCAATAACATCAATAATTACAGAATAAAATAATTCTTTCTCTATAGTTAATTCTACTATTCTTCAGCAATTGATGTTATAGGTATTTTTTTAATTATTGTTAATAATAATAATACTAATGTATTTTAAAACATTGTTGGGCTGCGCCCTCTAGTGGTCATGCAATGTATCATTTCGATTACTCTTCAAATGTCATGTACATTAAAGTTAAAATTGAATGTCTTATGCAGTATTAGTTTGTGTTTATCTTAAATATAACAAATACAGTATGTGCATTTTATTTTCCCCATAGCTGCATTAAAAAGTAGCAAAATATTTGATCTTCTAACCACACAATTCAATACATTTCTCTTTATTTGTAGATTGGGGAAGATTGTTTTGATGTATGCAGAGGTGCGTTAATGTAATATCCATAAAATCTGTTTGGAAACGGCTTAGCTTTTAGATGCAAAATACAGAATAAAATGCAGCCTAATACATATGCATGTGTAAAGGATGTTTTTCTTAATGTTGGTGTCGATTAAATCAGTGATAAAAACAACACAAGTACAATACAATATACCATATACTTATCATTGCATAAGTTTGTTTTAAAGCGAGACAGGACTTGTTGTACAGTTTCTGTCTTCTGATTTACCTGTCCCAGTTGGGGTTCAAAATGATCTATACTGAGAGAGTGGGCATGGATACGCCTGGTATCTGTTAAGGTACTGTTCCAGGATTCTGCAGTTATAAACACATACCCTGGCCATTCAAAACCGGAAGAAAACACAGCTTAGTTTACAATAAACCTGCCTTTTGAGTGAACTGAAAGTGCCACTGTGTAACTCCTGAGGGTATGGCATTGGGCTTCACATCTGCTGTATTTACCTCACACTTTACTGTAAAATCCAGGCAGTACAGGACCTGCGTTTACTGTGTGTCCGCCCTGTACCTCTGTGCCCAAGGGGGCAGACGCATCGCAGCAGAGAATGAACATCTGCAACACCTGCTCAATCTGCTTTTGCCAGTTGCCAGGTGACAGTATGTGTTAGTGGGCATTTTTATGACTGAACATGTTTAGGAAAGGTATTTTTGAAGACACAGCACTAGATTGCCTGTTGATAAAAGCTGTATTGGATAGAGGTCTGCAAAATAAATAAATATGTGCTGTAGCCTAATTTTCTGTTTCAGACAACCTTTTCAGACAATTAATTCCTCAGTTCTACCTTTATGAATAAATGAAATTAATAACATTTAGATTTGAATTACCTTGGAAGACCTCTGTTTTTAGGTTCTGTTATTTGGCACCCACACACAAACTCACTGTCAATCTGTTCAAGCACTAGTGCATGGGTGGGCCCTACAGTCTGTTTTCTGTTAAGGCATCTGATACCAGACCTCAGTGACCTGTGTAAGGGGGTTATAAATGAGCTTTACATAGTGGTGATACACCTTAATGACCTCTATATAGTGGTTATAGACCAGCATGAGCTTTACAGAAGGGTTAAAGACTTCAGTGACCTTTATAATGGGGCTATATACTTCAGTGGCCTATATAAAGGGGTTATAGACTTCTGTGACCTTGATAGAGGGGTTATGGACTTCTTTGACCTTGATAGAGGGGTTATGGACTTCTGTGACCTTGATAGAGGGGTTATGGACTTCTTTGACCTTGATAGAGGGGTTATGGACTTCTTTGACCTTGATAGAGGGGTTATGGACTTCTTTGACCTTGATAGAGGGGTTATGGACTTCTTTGACCTTGATAGAGGGGCTCTAGTCCTCTGTGAGCTTGATAGAGAGGGACTGCAGACCTCAGTGACCTTTATAATAGGGCTATAGACCTCAGTGACATTCTTAGAGGGGTTCTAGACCTCAATGACGTTTTTAGAGGGGTTCTAGACTTCTGTGACCTTTATAGCAGGCTTATAGGCCTCAGTGACCTTTATAGAGAGGTTATAGGAGTCCTTAGCAATCTTCATAGAGGGGTTATGTGAAACCACATTGCCCTTTAGAGAGTGGTTATAGGACACCTCAGTGACCTTTACGTAGGAGACCTCATTGCATGGCCTTTTTTTGTCAGTACGCATTATTACAGAAATGACAGAGTTACAGAATTACACTCTTAACTCACTTCACCTGCTTACTTTGGTCGGAGTTGGGTGCTGATTTTTAAGGTGAAAACTAAATCAGCAGAACTCAGGGCTCTCTAGGGGCCTGAGTGACGTACAGGTGTGATGAGACCCCAGTGACGGCGTGTTCTTCTTCCATCAACAGAACCTGAGTGATGCACATTCCCAAGGATGAGTGACACTCCCAGTGGGTGGTAATGAAATAATTGTTTTATTATTAGTAAAAAATAACAAGATATATTATGCAGCCCTTATCTTGCACATGTTGCAGTATATAAAATGATATATGTACGCTCCAGATCATAATGTACTTTTACAATACAAATTTGATAAAGTAAAAGGAAGACGTTGTTGTCGCACGCTAGTTTTATCGTTCCAGTCATTAAGACTTCAAGCAGGGGCTACAGCAACTAATTTGTTATTTCAATTATGCATCCGGCAGTATTTGGAGTTAATTAAAAGCATTCGATTACTGTAGGCATTCTGCAGAGGGTTCCTTAATTGACAATGGTTTTTAATTGGAGGTGAGAAGGTGCAAAATAACTATCTTCCTGTTTTGCTGAGTGCCTGTTATTTTACGAAGTGTATTAGCTATAATTAATTGATTAATAACATTACTTATCATCTGTGAATTAACCTTTAAATAATGCTTTTAGCTAGTGGAGATAAAACAGTCTTACAGTCTTAAACAACAACAGCCCATTGTAATGCTCATAATAAAATAAGTAACCTTTTATTCATACAGTATATTTTTGAAGTTACATGAATAAATGCAGACCGTTATTGTTTCTGGTTTGCACCATATTTACATTTGTAGAAGATAATGAGGACACTATATGCATAATTTAAAGAAATGTATTACATTTTGCACAAAGCAGACTTTTTCCATTAAATATTTCCATAAGTTGATATCATCTCCGGCGGCACGGATGGCGCAGTGAGTAGCACTGCCGCCTCACAGCAAGGAGGTCCTGGGTTCGAATCCCCGTCGGCCGGGGCCTCTCTGTGCGGAGTTTGCATGTTCTCCCCGTGTCTGCGTGGGTTTCCTCCGGGTACTCCGGTTTCCTCCCACAGTCCAAAGACATGCACGTTAGGCTGATTGGAGAGTCTAAATTGCCCGTAGGTATGAGTGTGTGAGTGAATGGTGTGTGTGCCCTGCGATGGACTGGCGACCTGTCCAGGGTGTATTCCTGCCTTTCGCCCAATGTATGCTGGGATAGGCTCCAGCCCCCCTGCGACCCTGTTCAGGATAAGCGGGTTCAGATAATGGATGGATGGATGGATGGATATCATCTCCGGTGGGCTATGACTAAGCGTTCAAGATGTTTTTGTTTGTTTGCAATCAATACAACTTTAATTGTTTATTTTCTCCATTATAATGTAATTACCATGGCAACAATATATTTTATCTCCCAAACTATAAAAACATCAAGATAACAGCTGACCTAAAATTTATGAAAACATTAATTTTTTTCTGGAACGAATGATTCTGTTCTAAATAGCGTGCATGCAAACATATGATAATTACTTAATTATCACCATATAATTAGTGCGATGTCGCAGCAATCTCAAATCTATAATTCAAACCTTCATTATTCATGGGGCTAGCTCAACTTTCATATGTCTTATTGTATAATTTGTGGGGCTTCACAGTGGGAGGTCCTGGAGCCCCGTAATCATGTGACCTCGCGCTGTGGAAGAAGCGTGCGTCTCACCGGGAGCACCGCTCAGCCTCCTGCTCTGGTGTCATCAGGACTGCATTACCAAGCGCAGAGACCCAGGCTGGTTCAGTTCCACCTGGTGTTCTCCCTGAGGTTCCCTCCCCTTGCCTCCAGGGGGGATCCCCAAAATCCATCCATCCATCCGTGCCGCCAGAATCCCCAAAATCCAGAGGAAGTATGGAGGTCACGGTGGGGCCCGCTTTCCCAACTATTATATCCAGTGAGGTTTAAGGAGTCTCATGTTTTATAAGACCGGTTGGTGTGTTTTTAGCTTCACTATAATTAGCTCGGATGGTTGTTATGAATTATTTACAAATATTCCAAATTCATCTGAAGGAAATAGAAAATAATTGCGCACAGAGCCCAATTATATCACAGGTAGCACTTTCTACACAGAGGTTGGTAGTAATGCACTACATTTACTCAAGTTTGATAAATTGCACTAAGAGTTATTTTATAGGATGCTACTTTTTACCCTTACTTGGGTATTTGTAAATCCAGTGTAAAGCATTTCCTGGAGGGATGGGTAAAGTAAAGGTGAAGTAAAGGTGAAAAGATGTGAAAGACGACATGGCTGTAGTTGCTGCAAGGGCAAGCACTTCTGTGTTTTTTCACTTCAACATTAACCCTTGTTCATGTTTCTGTCTCGTGGACCCACAACATTATTGGGTTTTTAAAACAATACAGCCATAGCAATTTATGCAAAAATACTTAACTGATGTTGACTCAATAACAAGCAATCTCAACAGCATAAATAGTTAATATTTGCTTTTCTTTTTTTTTGTGATAATTGAAAAATCTATTATAGTCGAGACATGGATGGAATAAATAATGTTTCTTCTGCAAAATTACATTTTACATACTGTATTTTATGGAAATGATAAACTAGCCCCATTGAACACAAACCAGATGAGCAAAAATGACACACCATGGATGGGGAACTGGTAGCCTCTAGTGGACAGAAATTGCAACTGCAACATTTCCAGCTCCCTTAGTGTTGCACACTGCTCGTGGAAAAAACACTCATTCTCCAAAACGAAGACACTGTTAACAAATAAAATGCAAAATGGAGAGATTACCACTCTCTCCCCAGGTAATCTCTCTCTACAGGTACCCCTCTCTCCCCCCAGGTAATCTCTCTGAACAGGTACCCCTCTCTCCACAGTATGTCGCAGTATTGTAGATATTATAGAAACACTGGATCCCAAAGTAATGCAGTATTGAGGATTCAGCACTACAGATGCTCTACTCAGCCGGCGATTTGGTCAACCAGTTGCCGGAAGTCCATTCATTTCATATGAAGCTGAGCAACGGCTAGCAACCAAAGCAACTGACTGTCCCCTGTAATAAGAAGAGATATGAAATCTGGTTGATAATAAAGGCCATATAAATGACCGTGTAAAGGCGATTTGTACGCACTATTTACACAATGCATTATCTTACTGCTTCTTCTTCAGTGTCAGATCCACAGGCTGCTGTGGAAGACAGGTACATCACTCTTCTGTACGCCAGACTGGATCAATACACACTTTAGTCCTTTTAATGTTTGACAACGCCACACACATGTGGCTGCACACTGGATTGAATATTCCTCATATGGGAAATAAGAAAGGATAGTCCTGTGCCTGCGAGCCAGCACCCTGGGAAATAACAAACCATAAATAAATTCAATGATTGCCTATAATAATATGGCTAAATGCCACTATTAATCACAAAAAGCAAAATGTTAGTATTTGCTGAAAGCCGCAAAAGACAGAATTAAATTGATCAGCCCGAACGCTAACATCAGCCTGCTGTTCATCAGGTCATCAGCACAGATCTCTAACAACTGCTACAGCCATGTACACTCAGTGAGCACTTTATTAGGTATTTGACTTATTTGTTTTTACTTATTGGTCTTCAGCTCCTGTGGCTGGCCCACTTAATAGGTTTGATGTATTGTGTGCTCAGAGATGCTCTTCTGCACACCACAGTTGTAATGTGTGCTCAGAGATGCTATTCTGCACACCACAGTTGTTATGTGTGTTCAGAGATGCTCTTCTGCATACCACTGTTGTAATGTGTGTTCAGAGATGCTCTTCTGCATACCACTGTTGTAATGTGTGTTCAGAGATGCTCTTCTGCACACCACTGTTGTAATGTGTGTTCAGAGATGCTCTTCTGCTCACCACTGTTGTAATGTGTGTTCAGAGATGCTCTTCTGCATACCACTGTTGTAATGTGTGGTTATTTGTGTTACTGTCAACTTTGACCTGTCTGTCCCTTCTCCACTGACCTCTCTTATTAACAAGGTGTTTTTGCCCACGACACTGCTGCTCATTGGAGGTTTTTTGTTGATTGCACTGTTCTCTGCAAACTCTGGAGACTGCTGTGCTTGAAAATTGCAGGAGATCAGCAGTTCAAGATATCCAAACCACCCTGTCTGGCACCAACAATCATCCCACGGTCAAAGTCACTTAGATCACCTCTCTTCCCCATCTTCCCCATATTTCTGAATTACCAACAGAATGAGTGGTCTTGTGTCAGGATGTATTATTTTAGCACAAAAAAGGTGCAACATAGCAATACATGCTCTTTGCTCGTGATAAAAAGTATGTCCTATGAAATAAGGCTCCTATTAAATAAAAGGTTGATACTGTCAGTGTACAGGTTCAGTCAGTGCTTCCACTGCCAGCCCTCTGATTTATTCATTATTAAATACATATGATCGAGAGCAGATTCAATTTTTGTAAAAAATAAATAAATAAAAATGAAATGTCTACAAGGAAGTATGCCACGCATGCTAATGTGAAATTAACATTTGCATAATGAACTTCCCTTCCACATGTACATATCAAACCCCTCCCATTCTGATAGCCTTGTGTGCAGATGGGCTTGATCAAATGTATATTTATTTTCTATTTCATTCAGTTGTTTGTACTTTTGCTTTTGAAAATCAGAGAGGAAAGTAAACAAGTCAGGGAGTAGTACATTGAAGCAAAAACCAGCATTAGTCTACTGCCAAACTTTCCATCCATCCATTATCTTAACCCGCTTATCCTGAACAGGGTCACAGGGGGGCTGGTGCTTATCCCAGCATACATTGGGTGAAAGGCAGGAATACACCCTGGATAGGTCGCCAGTCCATCGCAGGGCACACACACCATTCACTCACACACTCATACCTACGGGCAATTTAGACTCTCAAATCAGCCTAACCTACATGTCTTTGGACTGTGGGAGGAAACCGGAGTACCCGGAGGAAACCTAAGCAAACACGGGGAGAACATGCAAACTCCACACAGAGAGGCCCCGGCCGACAGGGATTCAAACCCAGGACCTCCTTGCTGTGAGGCTTCATATGACATTAAATTATAAAAAATGTACATTCTTGCAGTTTCTACACTGTTTTATTATTTTTATTATAAATGCAGGATGGTAAACAGCCGGCATGCGTCTGAACCTGACTGGTGGCTACATTACAACACTATTTGATTGTAGATGGATGCTTTGAATATACTGCACTACTGCTTTCCAAGATGTGACTCAGAACTGCTGTTATTGTCTGGTGTGCACTTCAGAACAGAATGATGTCTTCCATTTAACACAAGAATAACACAGCGAGATCTCTTCCTGAGGGCTCTACACTCCTCTTGTTACTCCTTACATTTACTGCTACTACTTTTTAGTATAAGTACATTTTGTATTATTATGGTGACGTGTGAATATTGCACTATACTGTAAATATCAGAGTCTTCTCGAGCAAGTGAAGCATCTAAAACCATATTAGAAATGGTGTGTTTTGCTCTTCATGGATTTGATGCTTTTCAATTCAGGAACTTATGCACCTGTAAATTGCTTTGGATTAAAAGCGACTAAAATGTAAAAAATGTGGCAGAAAAACACACATGGCAGATAAGGGAGTAGTGACGGATGATGATCCCAAAAAGAGCAGCATACCCCCTGCGTAAGTCTTCCACACCCCCTCCCCCTCCGCACTTTCATAGACTTCTCTCAGGGAAATAGGAGCGGTGCGATATGACAGCCGTCAGTTTTGCCCCAGCTCACAGTCATTTATTTACGCCCGAGCAGAGGTCTCCAGGCCCAGTCAGGTAAAAAAAGAGAAAACTCAGAAGGAACGCAAACATTTTCATCTCAGTCCGCTCGCGGAAGCTTCGAAAAGAAAAGAGAACATGAATTATGAGTCTCGGCCTGGCGTCGTTCTACAATGGAAATGATTTGTAGGAAAAAGAGAGAGAGGGAGAGAGAGAGAAGGCAGAAGAGCTTGCTTGGCCTGTCACTTCTGAGCAGGGCATTAAAAGTGTAATAACAGTTTAAGGATACAATCCATCAATGCTGTCCTTGGCTGCGGCGGAAAAAGTTGATCCATTTCTTAGGTCATCATTTTCAGCATATTAGATGACAAATAATTGCCCATTCATCAATAACAATAGATGAAAGTTGAAATGATTTATTGCCTTTGTGCCGGCTCTGCGTTATGATGGAGCTCTGGGGTCAGTGGAGCGCTGCGGGAGACATGGCGGGGGCCAGGGGAGGGGCCCGCTTTCATTTCCACACGCCGCCGCGGAGTGCTAATAGACAGAAGTGAATGCACCTGAAACACGGCGGGTCACAGGACTACCCTCGGGTGACTGGAGCAGCCTGTAGCCTAATGGTTAAGGTACATGACTGGAGCAGCCTGTAGTCTAGTGGCTAAGGTACATGACTGGGGCAGCCTGTAGCCTAGTGGCTAAGGTACATGACTGGGGCAGCATGTAGCCTAGAGGCTAAGGTACATGACTGGGGCAGCATGTAGTCTAGAGGCTAAGGTACATGACTGGGGCAGCCTGTAGCCTAGTGGCTAAGGTACATGACTGGAGCAGCCTGTAGCCTAGTGGCTAAGGTACATGACTGGGGCAGCCTGTAGTCTAGTGGCTAAGGTACATGACTGGAGCAGCCTGTAGTCTAGTGGTTAAGGTACATGACTGGGGCAGCATGTAGCCTAGTGGCTAAGGTACATGACTGGAGCAGCCTGTAGTCTAGAGGCTAAGGTACATGACTGGGGCAGCCTGTAGTCTAGTGGCTAAGGTATATGACTGGAGCAGCCTGTAGTCTAGTGGCTAAGGTACATGACTGGAGCAGTCTGTAGCCTAGAGGCTAAGGTACATGACTGGAGCAGCCTGTAGCCTAGTGGCTAAGGTACATGACTGGAGCAGCATGTAGCCTAGTGGCTAAGGAACATGACTGGAGCAGTCTGTAGTCTAGTGGCTAAGGTACATGACTGGGGCAGCCTGTAGCCTAGTGGCTAAGGTACATGACTGGAGCAGTCTGCAGCCTAGTGGCTAAGGTACATGACTGGGGCAGCATGTAGCCTAGAGGCTAAGGTACATGACTGGGGCAGCCTGTAGACTAGTGGCTAAGGTACATGACTGGGGCAGCATGTAGCCTAGTGGCTAAGGTACATGACTGGAGCAGTCTGTAGCCTAGTGGCTAGGGTACATGACTGGGTCAGTCTGTAGCCTAGTGGCTAAGGTACATGACTGGGGCAGCCTGTAGTCTAGTGGCTAAGGTACATGACTGGGGCAGCATGTAGCCTAGAGGCTAAGGTACATGACTGGGGCAGCATGTAGCCTAGAGGCTAAGGTACATGACTGGGGCAGCCTGTAGCCTAGTGGCTAAGGTACATGACTGGGGCAGCATGTAGCCTAGAGGCTAAGGTACATGAATGGGGCAGCATGTAGCCTAGAGGCTAAGGTACATGACTGGGACAGCATGTAGCCTAGAGGCTAAGGTACATGACTGGGGCAGCATGTAGCCTAGAGGCTAAGGTACATGACTGGGGCAGCATATAGCCTAGAGGCTAAGGTACATGACTGGGGCAGCCTGTAGACTAGTGGCTAAGGTACATGACTGGGGCAGCCTGTAGCCTAGTGGCTAAGGTACATGACTGGGGCAGCATGTAGCCTAGAGGCTAAGGTACATGACTGGGACCCGGAAGGTTGCTGATCCCCGGTGTAGCCACAAAATCTGCACCGCTGTTGGCTAAAGTGTCAGCTAAATAACTAATGCATTGTTATGGAGCACAGCGGGCCAGGCAGTCCTAGCAGTTGATTGGTGGAGCATGGCAGGTCCTAGCAGCTGATTGGTGAGGCACCTTTTCCTACTCCGAGAAAAACAGGCATGAAAATGTGAAGTCTGAGAAATTAAGAAAATGTGAATTGGGCAAATGGCAAGATTTGGAGTTCCTAGCTTCTACTTCTAGCTCCCAAATTTATGCTGGTTTGCTGTTAGAGGATGTTCTCAAACGGCCTTTGGTCAATGTCACAGGTGCTTACTGGTCCAGGGGAGTCAGCTTCAGATTTTACACAGCAATGCATGCTGGGTATTCACATGCTGCAGCCCATTTAAGTTGTATATGCGATCATATCATTAATAGTGCTTCATAAGGAGCAATATCTACAGCACATTGTTCATTAGCTGAAGACCAGACTCTCAGGTGCTAGATTCCCTTGATGAATTCTGCTGCATAACCATTTCAGCTGATCACACTCATGAGCTAAGATTGATGCAAACGCTGTAGCTAGGGATACTGATGAAGAAATTAAACTGAATAGATTGACAGAGATCATTCAAGACATTTGTGAGAAAATACTGTATTAACTGGTCCTTTTCTGAAAGCGGCATCCTGTTTTGTGCAGTGTGCCTTGTTTCATATGCCGTATTCCAACACAGAAAAATACAACTGGTAAAAAGTGCCTGAAAATAAACAGAAAAAAAAGAAATGTTCTCTCTCATGTAAACACATTGATATCTGGTGATGTTCTCTTTTCTTTCCTTCAAAGGAGGAATGCTTTTGAAAGTGGAATCGAAAGGTAACCACGATGAGGAACAACATCTACAGCATGTACAGTACATTAAATGTTGTTTCTGCAAAGCAATTATGTTTTTAAGCTATTATTTTTAGAACCAGTATACCTGCTCGCTAACTGTCTGCTCACATTAAATATGAAATATTATATGTTCTCATGAAGTCTTTCAGAGATTTTCTGAATTTAGAAGACTTCTTTTGTTGCAAAGGAAGCATATTTATGGTTTTTAAAAATTATATATATATATATACATATATATATATATACATATTTTGAGAGTACCATCTGCCTTTGTCTCAGTTTGTTACGATACACTCCTTTTTTCCTGAGATTGAGATTGTGCAAGGGTCACTGGCTCTCTCTGGCTCGTCTTCTGAAGACACACGTTTATTTTCCACTGAGCTGTACTCGCTGGTGAGGGTTAAGATTTGAGCCCTCTATGCACTGAAGCAGCAGGCAGGCCCTCAATTGCAGTTATCAAAACTCATAATCTCTATATTTATCTGCTGGGTGGCTTTCCTGGCAGGAAACCCATCACAAAGGCTCCAGTTTCCCAGCCGGCGTTTCTCTCATTGAATCAATAAATCCAGTTACTGTACAAAGCACATTTATCCTGTCATTGTACAAAGAGGCACAGGCAGCCCGTCGCTCTGCACCTGCGCTGGAGGAGTGGGACAGCAGAGATGGGGGGGTGGGTGGACATATTGATTCAGGAAACCGTCTGAAATGTGCGTTTCCACACAGGAACCATCTTGCGATCCACTTTCTAACCAATGGGAATTCTGTGGGAAGTTTTAGTGTTGTAAGTTAGTATTTTTTTTTAAACTATGACAACGCAGTTTTAGCACAAAGAAACGCAAGGCGTTGCAGCTCATGAAGCTCCCGCGCCCGCGCCCGGCTGAGTGAGGACCCGCCACTTCCCCGCGCTCCCGGCGTCTCGTCCTCCGGCTGCCGGGACTTCTGTTATTCCGCTCTCGCGGCGTTCCTGAGTAATTGAAGTAATTTCCCACCTTGCTCATGATGAATGTCTGGCCTGTTCCGATCCGGCCCTTCCACTTTACCGGCCTAATTAAAGAAAACATTCCATGATTGCCTATTTTTCCTCATGCATGACAACCTATTATTCTTTCCACTACCTGATTAGAGAGTTATTATGCTTAGATTTAGATTGATTTAACGGGGCAGCTTAATAAAAGACTACTTCGTTTGATTTAAGGGAATTGCAGGTTCACGGCAGTCAGGCAGTAATTGTTATTACTGGTTCATGATATAAGTGCTGCATGATTTGGGAGGGGGAGGTGGGTGCAGAGCGACAGGGGGGGGAAATTGAATTAGAAAATTAAAAGGTTAGATACCGAGGACAACACTTGAGGACAACAGGTGACATTTTAGGTGACTTTCTATAACAGAGATGTCAAGGGAAGATGTTTTGCAGTAGATTTGTCCGGAATGATAAATTGCATCCATCACGCCTGCTTGAACTGACATATTTCCATCAAAACACAATTAATCTTTCCATCAGGAGAAGCAATGTTTTCGTAATCATTCGTAAACCTTTGATATAAACTGGCAAATTGCATTTTATTTGTCTTAGTGTGATAACCGAGGGAATTATGAGTATAATGAGAAATTAAAAGATACAATAGCTTTTCCCATTTACTTATGAGTATGTTTGGGTAAATGTCTAATATGCATTAAATCTGATGGATTTTGAGACTACATTTATGCAATTAGCAACCAAATAATCATGATCATGCGAGAATAAAATGGCCCAAAAATGTTTTACTTGGAGATCGTTTACTGCATGAAGAAAACAAGATGGTGCAGCCATCGAGAGACAGTGCCATTACAGAGAACATCAACAAACCACAGCATTTTAAACAGACTGGTGTCAGTCTCAACACGGGAAATATTCTGGGATTTAGAACATGGCAGGATTAACTTCAAACGTGGTTCTACACCACACAATTGTCAATAGTGAGATTTATTATCATAGCTATACCGCACAGCAGCATGAAAGGAATAAACTACCCAAATTAATAAAATAGTTGTACAAACAGATTTTATGGCTTGTACTGAATCATATTTTCTTAATGTTTTTATGATTAAAAAGGTGCACGTTTTTTCCCCTACAAACACAGTTCAGCAGGAATAAAAAGTTCAACAATGGTGAATTTTGGGGAAAATTAATTTACCAAACCCAAACTGGATTTGTGGGGGAAAAGAAGAAGAGAAATGTGGAAATGTGGTTGCTGATTTTGTAAAACATTAAAACAAATAATTTAGACAAAGTATCAGTGTTGTATTAAATAGTTTTAACGTGAGGTTTCCACAGCTCAATGCAATAGTCCTCAGAGACATGGAAGAGGTGCTTATACATGTATTTCAGACACTACACTGGACTACACTGGACTTAATTTACTTGGTTAAGGGAGAGAACACCGTGCATGATTAGATTTCCATGTCTGAAGATAATATCATTGCTATCGATTGCCTTTAAACGATACATTTTCTTATGACAAAGCAACAGTAGGGACCCTAGAGCCTGTAATAGCTTTTACAGTAAGTCCTTTCTGTGTCATGACTAATTCTTATATCTATTTTCATGAAACAGCAGTTAACCCCAACAACTAACTTTGACCCAAATAGATAGCCGGACCATTTCTACAACCCTAGCCAAGAACAGGGTGATTTATAAAAGCCATTACGCAGCGAGTACTGGCCTTGATCTTACAGTGAAGAAAATGCTCTCTTTTGTCCTACGTCACAATAAAACTGATTGAAGTGGTTTCTTTAGACAGAGCAAGCATTCTTAAACAGGTCTTGTGTGTGTTTCCAAACTCCCGACGTCTTTCTGAAATATCCACATCCTCTGTTCAGGAAACTTCTTAAAACTGTTAAAGTGTGTCATTTTAAAGTAAACAAATTACTTCGCTGAGAAGCGATTTAGTGGCCTATACATTTGCCACACCTCCCACCTTGACCTGAAATTCAATATTCTTTAGATACAACTGATGAACCAAATGATGAACCAAATAGATGATACTTCATCAGAAATGAGTACACACTGCACACATCACAGATGGAATGACTGCAAATAGCATTCAAGAAAGAAGCACATTGCACATTGAAAACAAAATATTTTTTGTGGAGCTAAAGAGAGATATTAATAAACCCCCCAACCTGAAAGGCACTTTCCTTACTTCCTCTGCCTCTACTCCTGAAGTTCCTGAATGTAGATGAGGCTGCTGGCCTCGTGGCCTTGCCTAAATCTCATTAGCGTGATCACGCAAATCAACGGGCTTGAGCAGCGTTTTGATAAATGACACGATTAGAGGTAAAATGAACAATTTCACTTGACCCAAGCAATAAAAGATTTCATGTGTTCTGCAACCAGTCAGTCCTGACTTATTTGAGTAAAGACTATACTCCTTTCACTGGAATTATTTAATATTGGTTGCATTGCAGCAAGGGGGTTTAAATCTTGCTTCACAACTCTTACTTAGAATATAGCACCTTTGGTATCAAACCACCAAATTTTAGGTGAACAAAAGTATTGGAACAGAGAGTATTTAAGTAAATGAAAGTAAATAACCCTTCATTTTTGGCAGCATATCCTTTGCTTGCAATGACTGCATCAAGCCTGCCTTGCTGCATGATGAAGTTCCTCCCAATTAGTTTGGACACATTTCTCCATAAGTTGGCATCATGTCTGCTGCTACCATCATGAGTTACATCATCAATAAAGATTAGTGAGCCCACTCCAGAAGCAACCATGCAAGCCCAAGCCATGACACTTCCTCCACCGTGCTTCACAGATGAGCTTGTGTGTTTTGGATCGTGTATAGCTAAAACAAAGGAATTGACCTGGTTGGTCCAATACTTTTGGAGGGGACTGTATGACAGCTTGTTACTTGCTTGCTTGACATGTGGAAACCTCATCCCGCTGGCTTGGGTGAAATAATGTTCACCTCATTGTTAGTTTTTTTTGTCTCCTTTAGCAAAAAGTCATAGAAATAAGATTAAGTCCAAGAGAAGACAAATGTAGTTGTTAAGATGGATTTATGTTTTGCAGTGCAGCTTTTTTCCACAAGACTGACGTCTGACCTATCTAGTCAGCGTTGGATTGGCAGGGTTTGTGCCCCAAAACATGCAGGCTGAATCACTTCCCAACATGTTCCCTGACCCCCGCACTGAAATTCTGGAGTGAAGAAGAAAAAAAAACAAAAACAAAAAGCCCCAACAACTTTGAACAATCCATCTCGCTGTTTACAGCCAGGATGTGGGGTTTATTTTTATGTGTGCACTGTAGTATCCAGTAATTTATTTGAAAGAAGATGAGAAATAATGTAGATAAATGATGAAGTGTCAGGCTCTGACGCTCTTAAATGAACCTATTATGGAGGGGGGAGAGAGCATGCCGCTCTCCCCTCATTATAAAGAGTGTTCCACGTGTCCGTAAAGTGAAAAGACCTGGAATGATTTCCAGTTTATTTGTCATCTCAGTTATTAAAGCTGTCTAGTCACTGGCATGGAAATGAATTGAAGACTCTATACAGAGAAAATTGTACGCCAGCTTTTCAGATATATCTTATATTTGTCCAGTCAAGCAGGAAAAATAAAGCTTCAGACCTGAAGTGCCACGATACTAGTGCGACGGTTCAGGCAGCCCTGGTGTTTATTAAGCTGGGGTAAATGAGATGTTGCCATGGCCTTAGTCTGAAGATAAAACTAAACATTAAAATATGATTTCTGAAAGAATTAATAACACTCTGAAAGCATTGATGTTCACTCACTGTGGACTTCATTATTGCAATTAATGGTCCCTCAGATACTTGACCTAATAATCAAATAAAGTGTCAGAGAACCTTTAAGACTGATAGATGAACTCTTGTTGCCTGAGTAGCTAATTGGCAGCAGGCACTACCGAGCGCATACGATTTGAGAATCATAATATAAAAATAGCATAAGCGCATGCATAGTATACTGTACATGCGCAAGTGTACATGCGGGCTCATATCCTCACATACTCACACATACCATATAGTTCCATGAATATAATAAGGTCTGTAAGGCATCGTATCCAGAGACATTAGCAGGAATGGGCAGATAGGAGGCTCAGTGAAACACACTGGGAAAACTTTGTCATGACCTTGCTTTTAATGTTATGTTACGCTGATTTTGCTACTCTGCCTGTGTTATGCTAGCTGTTACACTGTGTGTGCTGGCTGTGTTACACGTGCTGTGTTATACCAGCTGTGTATGTTGGCTGTGTTACTATAGCAGTGTTATTCTAGCTGTGTATGTTGGCTGTGTTACTATAGCAGTGTTATTCTAGCTGTGTATGTTGGCTGTGTTACTATAGCAGTTTTATTCTAGCTGTCTATGTTGGCTGTGTTACTATAGCATTGTTATTCTAGCAGTGCATGTTGGCTGTTATTATAGCAGTGTTATTCTAGCTCTGTATGTTGGCTGTGTTATTCTAGAAGTGTTATTCCAGCTGTGTATGTTGGCTGTGTTATTATAGCAGTGTTATTCTAGCTGTGTATGTTGGCTGTGTTACTATAGCAATTTTATTCTAGCTGTCTATGTTGGCTGTGTTACTATAGCATTGTTATTCTAGCAGTGCATGTTGGCTGTTATTATAGCAGTGTTATTCTAGCTCTGTATGTTGGCTGTGTTATTCTAGAAGTGTTATTCCAGCTGTGTATGTTGGCTGTGTTATTATAGCAGTGTTATTCTAGCTGTGTATGTTGGCTGTGTTACTATAGCAGTGTTATTCTAGCTGTGCATGTTGGCTGTGTTATTATAGCAGTGTTATTCTAATGTAAGCATGCAGAGCAAAACCCTAAAATGCTGTCCTTCACAGGTGAAGATGGAGGAGTCCTCTCCCTGTTGTCCTTCACAGGGGGAGATGGAGGAGTCCTATTCCTGCTGTGATTCACAGGGGGAGATGGAGAAGGAAGGAGTCCTCTCCCTGCTGTCCTTCACAGGGGGAGATGGAGAAGGAAGGAGTCCTCTCCCTGCTGTCCTTCATAGGTGGAGATGGAGAAGGAAGGAGTCCTCTCCCTGCTGTGCTTCACAGGTAGAGATGGAGAAGGAAGGAGTCCTCTCCCTGCTATGCTTCACAGGTGGAGATGGAGAAGGAAGGAGTCCTCTCCCTGCTGTGCTTCACAGGTGGAGATGAAGAAGGGAGGAAGAGCTGCTCTTGGGAGGGAGGGGGGAACATCATGCCTCACAGCATGGCCTTGTTTGCCCACCCAGTCCTCTCCGCTTCCAGAGAGCTGGAATAAAAAATGGACCTGCGTCTCTCATATATCAGCTAAGCCAAGCATAAAATAGCCACGCTGGATGGGTGATCGGGAAGCGGGCCTGCAGTGAAGGCTCACAACTGTTAATGTACACTTTAAATGGACTTTTATCTCCTGGCACTCGCAATTACAAAATTAATTTATGGTAATGATGTTGGTTCTAATGCCTGCTGAATATATAGAGATGATACAGTGGTGTATTTATCTTAACTCTGGGGGCCAGGGCAAGGTTTGCACAGTTGTGAGACTGGCTGCGTAATTGTACCCAGAAAGTTGAACTCAAATCTGTCCATTTGATGTAAAATGAGCCAAGAAAAGGTAGAAGTGGATTTAATGAATAATCCAGTCGTAATGCAAAACTTTGCAGAAGGACAAAACAATGGAAAGCAAGCAATGATAAGAATAGGACCCTGACGGCTCTGAAAACTTACATTTCACTGAGCAGTCCATTGTTTATAGGCAGCAGTATTTTCTATAGGCTGAACACTGAAAGGTACAATAGGTTTTTGTGTTAATAAACCATTATAAATCCCTTCCTATCATTGAAAAAGGCTCACTGATATGTTGACATGTTGACCCTCTGGCTGTGCTTATAGTCCTTCAATTTGCGTTTCAAAATATAGTCGATGGTCTGACACTGTACCAAAATATTGTACGGCTGTACAATAATTCAAGCTCATTGCTTGAAAATTCTAATTGCCACAGGTAATGGTGTTTCAACGTCAGCATGTTTACAGAGAAGGGGGAGGGATAAACAGTGTTGTGGTTTGATGGTGTTTGTTGCTGCTATTCCTCTCTTGACCGTTAGAAGTCCAAAATTACCTATTGTACCTTTAACAAGCTGAAATAAAAATTTCCTCAATGTAGTCGATTCTTCATAACCACACCAGACACGTCTTAAATATACACACATTCCAAATAAATTATAAAATTGTAATACTTATAAAAGTATATAAAAAATAAAATAAAAAGATTTTCTGTGATCACGTATCAGTTTTCCGTTCCCCTCCAATCAATGTGACTGAACACGTTTGAGGGGCATATTTACAAAACGTGCATTTTTATTTTATCATATGAAACTAAAGTACTGATTCAGAGCTACAAAATCGAGGTGTCACTTACCAAGGTTACAGCCAAAGTATTTGGTCAATCTTAAATAGAACATTATACTTTTGCAAAGCGCAGTTCTGAGAAATGATAGAAAGATAGATAGATAGATACTTTATTCATCCAATTCAAATTTTAGGCATCCAGTAGCTTATATATACACACATATACACACATATCTCACACACATAAAGATCAAAATCACTCACAGAAAAGTAAGAAATAAAGCGCATGTGAAGTGATTACAAAGGCCTAGTAGGGACTGGTCCTGTGATATATTGACCATGATAAGGTGCTATGGTAGATTGTACTTTTGCACTACCACCATTGCACACAAAGTAATCAGTAAACAGTAAACTCAACAGGGGTAAAAGTGAGGATTACAGTCCAGATTGTGTAGAGGGCTAATATAGCCCGTTAGGACAGTCAGACAGATATTGGATAGAGGATGGTAGGTGATGTGGTGGAAGGAGCAGAAAGAGACTCATGCTGAAAAGTCCAATTCTCTCCTCCTGTTTTGAGTGATATTGTATAACTGAATGGCCCATGGAACAAGGACCTTAACCTGTCTGTTGAACATGTCAGAGACAGGAGTCTGCTGCTGAAGATGCTCTTCTGTCTGTTAAGTGTGTTATATAGTGGGTGGCGGTCATTGTCCAGGATTGCCAGCATCCTGTTCAGTGTCCTTTTCTCTGCTGTTGATATTATGCACTCCAGCTCCATTCCAACTACAGAGCCAGCTTTCCTTACCAGCCTTTCCAGTCGCCCAGCGTCCCTCTTCTTAATGCTGCCTTCCCAGCACACAACGGCATAAGAAAGGACACTGGCGATGACAGACTGGTAAAACATCCAGAGGAGTTTACTGCAGACATTGAAAGACCGCAGCCTCCTGAGGAAGTAGAGCCGACTCTGCCCTTTCCTGTGCATCAGTGTTGGCCGACCAGTCCAGTTTATTGTCCAGGTGTACCCCTAGGTATTTGTATGTGCTGACAACCTCCACATTGACCCCTTCAATGGAGACTGGCAGCATAGGTGGCTTAGTCCTCCTGAAATCCACCACCATCTCCTTGGTTTTGGAAATGTTCAGCTGCATATTGAGATTGCACCACTGGACAAAGTCATCCACCAGGTTCCTGTACTCATCCTCCTGCCCATCCCTGATACACGCCACTATTGCAGTGTCGTCGGAAAACTTCTGCATGTGGCATGACTCTGAGTTGTACCTGAAGTCAGACGTATACAGGGTAAACAGGACTGGTGAAAGCACAGTCCCCTGTGGCGCTCCGGTGCTGCTGACCACCTGCTCTGAGAAACAGTCCTTCAGCCTGACGAACTGTGGTCTCTCCGTCAGGTAGTCTGTAATCCAGGATACCTGGATGTCTATCCCCATCTGCACAAGCTTGTCTCTCAGTCTGGCAGGCTGGATGGTGTTGAAGGCGCTGGAGAAGTCAGAGAACATGATTCTCACAGCACCTTTCCCCTTGTCCAGATGAGAGTGGGTCCTGTGCAGCAGGTAGATAATGGCATCTTCCACGCCCACCTTCTCCTGGTATGCAAACTGGAGCGGGTCGAGTGCGTGGCGGACCTGGGGTCTGAGGATGTTGAGTAACAGTCGCTCCATGGTCTTCATCATGTGTAATATTAGAGCGACTGGCCTGTAGTCATTGAGCTGGCTGGGGTGTGGTTTCTTTGGGACTGGGATGAGAAAAATCTGTGAGCGGTGGGGAAGGTGAAGTTACACTGTCTGTGGCGGCAGCATGGGGGAGGGGTACTTCAGTAGCTGGCTGAGGAGGTGATAGTGGGGGTGTGGGAGCATGGTTGCCTGTAGTGCATGGAGCCATGCTGTCTGTGGCCACTTCAGCCTGGGGGAGGGGTACATCAGCAGTTGGTTGTGGAGGTGAGAGTGAGGGGGAGGGGGAGGGGGCATGTGGTGAACAGGAGAGAGTAGCAGAGCAGTCAAAACGGTTGTAAAAATGGTTGAGTTCGTTGGCTCTATCCAAATCCCCATCCACTGTACTGTTGCTCCTCCTGCAGCCTGTGATGGTTTTCATGCCATCCCAGACTTCCTTCATGCTTCAACTTCTGTTCCACCTTCTTTCTGTATTCCTCCTTTGCCTCTTTCAGCCTGACCTCAAGTTCCCCCTGTACGCTCTTCAGCTCTGTCTGGTTCCCCTCTTTGAAAGCCCTCTTCTTCCTATTGAGGAGGCCCTTGACATCGCTGGTAATCCAAGGCTCGTTGTTTGGAAAGCAACGCACAGTTCTAGTGGGAGCTACAATGGTGGAATGTAAACACAGACTATGATGGGATGTGAAAACTCCAGAGACATGTAGTACGGACGTAGACTCACCACTAACAGTTCAATGTCTGGACAGCAGACAGTCTCCTTCACCATTACATGTCCTGGGTTACACCATTTGATGTTGATGAAAAGTGCAACCCCCCCGCCTTTACGTTTGCCACTGTACCGGCGTGTCCTGTTGTCCTCAGTGAAAGCAGTTGTTCCCTCGAGTTTTTACTGCCGCGATGATGTTGAATAGTAGCCATATCCATAGGATAGAAGATCCGATGCGTATAATGATAAAAAAAGTTTTAAAAGACTAAAACAGACAAAAACAGACGGAGCTACCGAAAAGGCTGCCTCTCGTCGGCACCTGCGCACAGAGCAGTTCACAAGATTCTCAGCACAAAATCCACTTTTAGAAAAGGAATTGGTGCTTTAAATTGATAGATTTGGATAGTCCTCCATCAGCAAGATTAGTTCATTTTGAATGTGCAATTTATACTTCATAGTAAACGTGAGAAATAAATATTCCAGTTAAAACATTAAATTCTGTGGTATGTTGTGATACTTTTTTACACTTCTCATTCTCTACCTACCTTTGTATGGCCCTTTATCATTCTGTGACTTCAGAAAAACCTTTTGATTTACTGTCTTTGTTTCAGTAAATCAATCACAGCTGCATCTGTGGCCTTACAACAACCTGCAGGTACAGGACACCGGTCGCTGACACTCAAGTCACCAAAGTATAAATTATCCTTTTTTGTGATTCCAGAAACCTAAAGAGATTAAGATTAAGATTTTAGATTAAGCCTCAAATTAACTGGCTAAACCAGGTAACAGCTTGTTATGTACGGTTCCTAAGACCCAAACGCAGACCAAAAACATAGTCTATATTCAGTCCAAGTCACAAGCCAAGAGATCACAAGACAGGTTTGCCAGTAATAAACAATAGCAGGGGTCAAAATCCAGGAAATAACCAATGTGCAAACAAATCAAAGGGGCTAGGCAAACTCGAAAAAACGTTCTCACAAATGTACTAGCAGAGACTGGGCTTTAAATACATGAAGGGAAGTGACATACTAGGCGGGGCATGGGAGAGAGGAGGGCTAAACAAATACACAACAGGTGAGGAACATAATTGGGTAGTAATACAATAACAAGGGGAAACGAAAAAGCGGACTAGAAACATAGACCAACATGTAATACAAAAGTCAAAATCACACTCAACCTTGATGAGCAGGCTGGTTCCTCCAAAACTCTCGACGACGTATGCTAAAAGTGTATCAATATATCCATATTAAAGTATGATATGTACCCAGTATAGTTTCAAACTGATTAACTGCTAAATTGTGCTAGAATTACACAGTGAACCCATATGTAACCGGAGTTTAATAAAGCAGCCAGCTGGCGGGGGGGAGGCGTCTCAAACTGTGTCAAGGACAGCGGGCAAAGCGAGATATGCCTTTACAGCTGGTTTCTCCGGGACTCTCGATGTTTTATGCCAGAAGTGCATCTATATGCAAGTGACTTATAATCAATATATCCCATGTACGCTGCTTGTTATCAAATCAAATTAACCTAGAACATTAATTATAGCTGAGCTTATGAAAACGCATGAAACCACAGTGAGAACTGTTGAACTGAGAGCAAAGAATGCAAAGAATGCAACGTACATTTACTCACTTAGAAGAGAATAATTAATCAAATGTTTAGTATGTCTGTATATTAGAAAAGAATATTAGAAGATAATATTAATCAAATGTTTAGCATGTCTGTTTATTTTCAATGATTACTGCTGCTTAGTTTGTCTTATAAAAATGAAAGATACAGAGTGACGTGTATGGATGACGTGTGTGTTAGAGGGGGGCATCCAGAACTTTATGAGGTCTGGTAGTTTTCCACTCTGCCAAGAGCAGATGCGGGGTGAGGTGAGGATGGGGGGCGTCCTGAACTTTGTTAGTAGTTGGCAGAATGCCCTGAACTTTGTACAGAGCTGGCAGAGCATAAGGACCATTGGCGATTTGCCACAATGACATTGTGGGAGGAGCTTTGGGAGGAGTTAAGATAAGAACAGTGTGGGTGATTTGCCACAATGAGGTTTGAGGCTGGGTTGTAGGAGGAGTAACTGTGTATAAAATGGGTGTAAAAATGACAGTCGCAGTCGGCTTCATGCGCTTCTGCTAATAAAGTCTGATTTTCCTGAAGAACTTGCTGCCGTGGTGTCGTCTTTTCCCTCGTGAAGATGTTTTTCGACAAATTGAAGATTTGGACTGTCGTTTCCTAGACACGACACTGGTGTGAACACTTTGCTGAATGAAAGCAAGTAATCAGTGATAGAATAGAGAGGCGGAGTTACAGAGCAGAATCGAAACTGGAGATAACGTAAGTATGTTAGTTACGTTATTAAATCAAAATTTCCCAAAACTAGTGACTATTAGTTATTTAGTTAGACAGTTAGTGTGTTAATATGATTAGTACTGTACAATATCTATGTTAGTTGTTATTAGTGCATTAGTGCTATCTACAACATGAACTAGCGAGAAAGCAGGAAGTAAGAAAATGTGAATGCTGAGACGGAATCATTGAAACCCGGAAATTTCTGAAACCACCCGAATAGTGCAGCACACAGACAGGGAGTGACTCGGGCTTGGAAATATTCAGACACAGACATCACAGGGGATGAAGAATGCAACAAACTGCAATGGATAACAATATGAAATAATCATAAATAACTAGAATAACAAATAGACAAACAGACTAAAATCAGGAACATTACACAGCCTGCTCCATGATACGGGTCCAACACGAACAGAAGGAGAATCCAGAAGGCGGTGGTAGAGGTACACGGAACAGGTCAGAACACGGGGAAGAGATTATGAAAATGAGAATCACGTGTGTACGATAATCAGGAAGTGAGACACATGAAAGAAATTAATGAACAGAAAACAGAACTACGGTGGTCACAGAGGGAAATAAAGCTGGGGACTTAGAAAACAGATACAGAAAGCACAGATCATCACAACTTCACCGAGTACCAGTGCACATGTATGTCGACCTAACATCTGTACATTTCTCATTCCCCTCCAATCAGTGTCCTTTCACTCAGCGGCATCTCCGCATCTGGGATCAGTCAAATAGACTCCCCAACCTTCAAAAGTAATTTCAGCAAATTATATATACTAAAATAGAACTTTATTATACTATTATATGTAGACTCACGATCACTTTATTAGGAAAACTGCTTAACTGTCCAGTAAAAGAAAATGCCCGTTAGTTACTAAGTGGATTCTGACGGGCGCCTCTTTGAACTCATCCCCCTCTAACTGACGTTCTGTTCTCCACACTGTGGTCTCCTACAAGAGCTGAACTGCCTACAAGGGCTCTGATTGACTAGGGGGCAGACACCAATTTCATGTGTGCAACCCTGCTCAGCAGACTACGGATCCCCATGTCTCATCTCACCACCCTCTGCACCAAAGCACTCACTGGCGCCCCCTTGGCTGAAGTAGATCAGAAGTAGCGTCATGGCCCCTGTGGAGGTTCTGATTTCGGGGACCCACTGGGAGGAACTCTCATGTTTTGTGATTAAATTCCCCTCACGTTCCGGGGGTGCCGGGGCATCTCTGGCTCCAACGACACAACCCACAAACTGTCTGGATTCACCACGCCATCTTGGGCTGGAGCCCAGGATGTCACGGCTCCTGCCTCCCCTCCCCATTCCGCCCATGGTCTCACACAACCTCCATAATGGACTCCAGAATGGGTCTGCCTGCTTCCTCACCATCGCTGACCGTTTTTCTGAATCCCCCCACTTCATTCCCCTTCCCAAATTACCCTCCTCCAAGGAAATAGCGGAACTACTGGTCACACATGTTTTCCGCCTGCACGGCCATGGGGGTCACTTCAGACAGGGGCCCCCAATTCAGCTGTTTCTGGTCAGCCTTCTGCATGCTCATTGGGGCTAAGGTGCAGCTGTCCCCTGGTTTCTACCCTCAATCTAACGGTCAGACAGAGCGCCTAAACCAAGAATTACCATATGCTGCATGGTGGAGAGGTCGCCTGCCGGCTGGATGGAGTCTCTTCCAAGGATTGAGTATTCCCGACCTGTCTCTGGTAGTGGGCTGTTCATTTCCCTGCTGCCTGGGCTCTAGTCTCCTCTCTTTCTGGAGGAGAGAGAGCTGGAGGTTCCGCAGCTCAACTCCTGGTCTAACGTGCACGGGTCTTCTGGAGGAGGGCACGCTCATGCCTCATGAAGAGGTTTGCTGTCCGGCATCGATGCCCCGCCCCTTGTTGGGCAAAGAGTCTGGCTCTCTATCCTGCATTCCTTCCCGACTCACTCCCCCCCTGGCCCCCGACTCGATTGACGGTGGCCCAGCGTTTACTGTCCAGCACCTGCTCAAAGTGCGGCCTTGGGGCCATGGTTACCCGTTCCTGGGGAAGTGGGAGGGACACGGTCCAGAAGAGAACTCATGGGTGCCTGAGCAGCACATCTTGGATCCATCCCTCATCAGTCTTCTTGTTTCACGAACTGAACTGAAATGTACTACCTTACCTCAAATAATAAATAAAATAATGTCCACAAAATTGTGATCCCATCCTCCATTCTTACAAATAACTCTTATTTTTAATAATGGATCATTTGTGTCTAAAGTTGTACCATAGCTTGTGTGAAGCACACGGCTGTGTTTTCAATGGGTCTTAAATAACACCAGGCAGCAGTTTTACTTATCTAAGGGGGAGGAACCAGGGAGGAACTGGCCTATCACAAAACAGTGTTAACTTTATGCTACGCATAAATTACAGCTACTGCAGCCAATGTGAAAAATAAATAAAGCAGGCCAATTCTCCGATCACAGATAATGAATCCAATTACTCGTACAACATTCGTATTCTGAAAAAAGTCAATAATCCTTACATTCAGACACGGACACTCAGATCACTCATTAACCATCATGTGGAAATCCAATGTGCCTGATACTGAAGTGCACCCTACTCCAATGTGCCATGATACTGAAGTGCACCCTACTCCAATGTGCCTGATACTGAAGTGCACCCTACTCCAATGTGCCATGATACTGAAGTGCACCCTACTCCAATGTGCCATGATACTGAAGTGCACCCTACTCCAATGTGCCATGATACTGAAGTGCACCCTACTCCAATGTGTCATGATACTGAAGTGCACCCTACTCCAATGTGCCATGGTACTGAAGTGCACCCTACTCACTAAAGGCAGCGTATCCCAGCTCCAGGAATCACTCCTCCACAATACAGTTTCACAAGCATCCCAACTGAGATATGCTTCCACAATGTTTCACTGTATTGTTCTGTGAAGCATCATTTGGAAGACAGAGGACCACTATTTCATCTCATACTACTGTACTCGCTTTCTAAAATAAAAGGCGCAGTCGCATTGCCCATATGTTAGCTTCTTTTGCGGCAAATTTCTAATCAGAATCACCTTTGCTGAACAACTTACAAACTCATTCAAACTGTATGAATGAGAATGTACATGGGATGGGGAGTGTCAGTGAAAAAAGCTGACTTTTTGCATTCCTGCTTGCATTATAAAGAAATCACAAAATGTATTTTGAGTTTTAGAAACTATTCTAGCTTTCTAACCATACCAAAGTTATCCCTCTACTCCAGGAGTTGCGTTCCGTGGCATTTTGAGGGCCTGCAAACCATGAGAAAAACGGCTTCAATGTTTCATTGTAAGATGGTGGCTGGGAGACTACTGATACTGAGCTAACGAAACTCCAGGGCTATACCTTGTCATCATATGTATAAAACAGCATATTTAATCTGAACATTTACTCTTGATTTTAAGACGTAGAAACCATGAAAGCTCATACTTTTTTGAGTCAACCGAATAGCTACATTAATTAGCCACGAACGCTGATGTGGTTGTTAGCCAGGCGAAAGCAAATCATGAAAGGCAAGATATTAAAGTAGTCCCTAGTGGTCGTGATTGTGTGACTGCATGGTGATTGATAAAAGGTTACAAGATGGCTAACCTCCAGATAATGCACAACAATTAAAACAGCCAAAAATGTTTTACATAAACATCGCTTTCTGGGAAATTGGCCATTGCGAACTCCGACTGATTATGACAGAATTGGTCAAAACTATTGTTAGCATTTCTGCTGCATTTATCGTAATCGTTTGCTTGAGAAGAATAGATTGCCAATATGATTATATAGTCATCATAAAAGTTATCATTCTAGGTGTGTAGGTAGCCGTCCTTGAAGCATAACATGCTGATCAATGAACAAAGGCCACTACCACAGAAGGGAGGAAAAATGCTTGTTTTGAACAGCATAAGAACAAATGGCTGTATCTCTTCATTAAACAAGAATGGCTTATAATAATAAAAATAGTATTACGTCATACTGAAACTTGTCATTACAGATGCCTTTAAAGTGTGATATCCATCTTTCAAACTACAATGATGAACGAACTTGAATGAACACGCAAATTCACATATTTGTAGAACAATTTGAATTTTGAAATTGCCTGTGCATATACAACAATGTATTACACTTCAGGGTGATTTGTGTCTTTTGACTGGTGTTTCCCTCAGAGCATTGTGATCAGATCTTCACCGCTAAAACAGTTAGGCTTCATCATTCTGCTTCATCACAAAAAATACACAGGCAAGTTTCCCAGCAATCCTTGCATTTATCAGAAAAGAAGACAATAACATTACTGCTTTCAAAGATACTACCAAAGATTGAATAGTGCTGCAATATCTAAGCTACATTCTCTGGACATGATTGACGTGGTCGTAAGCTAAAGTTATTTGACTGACATAACCCTGAGTTTGTCTGTTAGTTTATCATTGTTTATTATTGCTATTCTTGTAGTTTATTATTTTTCATATCTTGTCTGGTTTCAGTTTAATTCATACAGTACCATTCATTGCATTCGTCATCCCCTGTTGTGTCAGTGTCTGAATGTTTCTGAGCCCGAGTCACTCCCCTGTATGCGTGCGTCACTATTCGAGTGGTTTTGTAACAATGATAAACTAACAGACAAACTCAGGAACATAACAGCCAAGAACAATTTCACAAAAGCTGCTAAGGACTGTATCTTGGGATTTTTACTTGTAGGAGTGGGATTTTTTTCATGCATTACTTTTTTCACAGTGCAATTTGAAATCAATATAGTCACTGCATATACTGTTTGAAAGCATTAACGGTTGTATATGTATAAACTATTAACACTAACGGTTGTATATGTATAAACTATTAACACTAACGGTTGTACATGTATAAACTATTAACACTAGTGGTTGTACATGTATAAACTATTAACACTCGCGGTTGTACATGTATAAACTATTAACACTAGCTGTTCTACATGTATAAACTATTAACACTAGCGGTTGTATATGTGTAAACTATTAACACTAACGGGCATACATGTAGAAACTATTAACACTAACGGGTGTACATGTATAAACTATTAACACTAACGGTTGTACATGTATAAACTATTAACACTAACGGTTTTACATGTATAAACTATTAAAACTAACGGTTGTACATGTATAAACTATTAACACTAGTGGTTGTACATGTATAAACTACTAACACTAGCGGTTGTATATGTATAAACTATTAACACTAACAGGCGTACATGTAGAAACTATTAACACTAACGGGTGTACATGTATAAACTATTAACACTAACGGTTGTACATGTATAAACTATTAACACTAACGGTTTTACATGTATAAACTATTAACACTAACGGTTGTACATGTATAAACTATTAACACTAGTGGTTGTACATGTATAAACTATTAACACTAGCGGTTGTATATGTATAAACTATTAACACTAATGGGCGTACATGTAGAAACTATTAACACTAACGGGCGTACATGTATAAACTATTAACACTAACGGTTGTACATGTATAAACTATTAACACTAACGGTTGTACATGTATAAACTATTAACACTAACGGTTGTACGTGTATAAACTATTAACACTAACGGTTGTACGTGTATGAACTATTAACACTAACGGTTGTACATGTATAAACTATTAACACTAGTGGTTGTACATGTATAAACTATTAACACTAGCGGTTGTACATGTATAAACTATTAACACTAGCGGTTGTACATGTATAAACTATTAACACTAGCGGTTGTATATGTATAAACTATTAACACTAACGGGTGTACATGTAGAAACTATTAACACTAACGGTTGTACATGTATAAACTATGAACACTAGCGGTTGTATATGTATAAACTATTAACACTAGCGGTTGTATATGTATAAACTATTTTACATGCCATTGCTTTAGCGGTAACGTGAGGTGGAAAAACGAGCATAAACAGGGTTCAACCTTTCTTCCAATCTTGCATTCCTTACTTCCGTCTTCTTTCGCTAGTTAATGTTGTTTAGCACTATTCTTATTAACAACTACTAATATAATTATTGTACAGTACCTACTATATTAATACACTTACTGTCTGCCTAACTAATGAACTAACAGTGACTTATTTTGGGAAGTTTAGATTTAATCACGTAACTAACTTACTAACAATATCTCCTATTGTTCATGCTGTTTTGTAGCTCCACCTTTCTATCCTATCCCTGATTACTTGCTTAGTTTCAGCGAAGTGTTCGCACCTGTCTTTCGCTATCATTATGTCTTCTACTCTATGCAAATATCCACTCCCTAATCTGGAGCTGTATGTTTTACATGTTGGTCTATGTGTACCCAGTTCACGTTTTCGTTTCCCTCCTGTTATTGTATTATTGGCCATCATCGTCCTCACCTGTTGTTTAATTGTTTAGCCCTTCTCACTTCCGTGCCCCGCCTAGTATGTCACTTCCCTTCATGTATTTCCCAGTCTTTGATAGAACCCTTGTCAGAACGTTGATCATCTTTGCAGTTGCCGATTCCTAGTTTGCCTTTTTGTTTTGTCCCCTTTGTGTTTTGTTGGTTTTGATCTTTGCTTTGTGTTTTTTGACCTCCCGCTTGCCGTATCCCTTGTACCTAGGGTTGCCACACGTTCTGTTTTTGCTGGAATTGTTCTATTTTTTGAGCGACTGCAACGGAAAATGACTTTTCTTTCTTGGGACACAAATTGTCCAGTTTTTTTGTACTTTTTTTTTTTCAGAGTTCAAAATAAAACCGGATTCTTCTACTGCTATTCTGTTTTTTCCTCTTTACGTTTAGACATCCAATCCTGTGTCTGTAAACAGGTAAAAATGAGTAAAACACAGCTACAATTGGCCATATGCCTATACTCCTTTTAATTGGTAGCAGAAATACGAAAGTTTACCTTATCACCCAGCAACTGCTGTCAGTCTGGCGCGTGCATTCACTTCAACGACCCCACCGTGGGAAAGTTGAGCTAGCTACTAGCCTAGAGGTAATCGCCTAATACTTCTGATGTATTTTGCTGGTTTTATAAAATGGGGGGGGGGAGACGGACGAGAGAACAAAATCAGACAAGCAACCAGCAGCAAAAAAAAACAAACAAACAAAAAAAACGTACAACTCAGACTGGGCAAAAAGAGAGCACTTTTCAGAATGGATAAGGCCAACATAACTGTTAACATAGTATATTTGCAAATCTGGTTTAACGCCACGCGTCAAATGTCCCGGTTTTTCACAAATCAAATGTGGCAACCCTTACCTCTGCATATCTTCCCTTTTGGGTTTTTGACCTCGGATTGTTTTCTCGCCAATTATTTTGCTTCTCAATTTGGCATTATGTTTATTGGAATACCGGGCTTGATTATTGGACTGTAATAAACGACGATTCTGATCCCCTGGTCTGCGCTTGGGTCTCTGTACGGACATCACATCGGTAGAATTACAGAATGAGACGAATACTTGTACGAAATGTACAAGTACACAAAAAATGACTTAATTACCGTAAGTTCTTGAAATTTGTTACTTCCATTCCTGTATATATTCTATATAAACACATCTTCAAATACATAGCCTAGGAATATGCTTCTGTTGTGCAAATAGGAACATCAACTGTGATGTCCGCACTGTATAACTAGGCTTTAGTCATTTGTTTATGACTAGTTGTGGGAAATAAGCAGCCTGTGTCACAACTATAACTCACTACCATGGGTGCCGAGTAGAAGCAAGCTAGGCACCTTGAGCACAACACGAACACAACATATCCGCTGTAATCACATTGCAAATTCGAGATCTCTCTTTGTGAATAGCCATTTTAACTAGGGGGAAAACAGCTCATACCATTGGAACAGTATGACAGGACATTTTACTGGTTTTAAAACTGTGACTTTTTCAAACCAAGGTATACCATGAAACCAGAAACTGGCCCATGCCTACTCTTGAGTTGGTGGCCACCTCAGTAGGAGGGTGACAGGTTCGTGAGGGTGACAGTCATACACCTTCTCCCTCCATACTGAGAAGAATTCCTGAATTGGGTCGAGAAAAGTATACGATAGGGGCACACCCATGATTCTAAACTGAGTTTTTGGCCAGGTTGAAGCCTGCGTTGTCCACAAAGGACAGAATTTGTGGTGGTTCTCTGCAGCATCCAGGTCCTTCGCCATATGAAAAGAAAATGACCCTACAGAATAATGTAGACCAATCTTGAATCTTCATAACAGGAATCTTGAAACTGAACATACTTGAATCAGTCTTCAGTTGCTTCACCCTATCTGCATTTCTTTCAGAAGGCACCAAGTATATCTATTTTTGATGGGAGAAAAGACTAATTTGCTGGAGAGACGGGTTTAACCACTCTGATTTAGTGTTGTGGTTAGCCCGTCAGCTACTCCCGTTTGCGATCCAGGTTCGGAAACGACATTTATACAATAACATATTGCTTGGCGTAAATACAGTAACATATATTAAATCAAAACAAATCAAGGAGGAGGGTTCAGTGGGTTTGGTGAAAGGCAAATTTAATTTCTATTTTTCACATTTTTCATCTTTTTTTGCTGTTAAATTCACTCAGCACCACATGACATGACGCAAGCTGACCTATTAAGTAAAAATAATTGTAGTTCCACAGGATTTAAGAAAATGCTTGTAATGTTACATTCGTTAAAGTCTTTACCACCCCTAGTGGACATTTCATTTTAAAACTGCAGCAAAGTGTACCTGTAAGAACGTAATTGTGGCTCTGCAAATAAGTGTTTAGAGTAACTGCCTAGTTAACCACCTCAGTCTTTGTCATGCTACATTCACAAATATTGCTCAGATTTCATTGGACACTCTTTGCTGTCGTGGTGTTAGTCTGTGGTCTTGTCATCTACCACATGCTCCTCTAAGACTAGGCCCACGGCCACCTCTGTGACGGGGTCCTCCGCCACTCCCTGGAAGACCACCTCCACTTCACCTCCTCCTCGTCCTCCCTCTGTTCTGTTCTCACATGGATCAAACCCTTTTGTACTCTGACCACAATGTGAAATCAATCATCCGTAATGAGTTGTCATTATTGGAAAAGCCAAGAAAATGTCCTGCATACATACTGTCAAATCTAAAAACATTATCTGGAACAGTGAAACATACAACCATAGGAGCAGTGTCTGAACAGATGAGGATTAAATATTACATCCAAAGATAACGTACTGTAGTCAGATTGGTTCATGTTCCAAGGTGGAATTAGATTTATTTATCCTAAAACATTCATGATCTAAACATGGACTGTTGTTACAGTAATCAGTTTCCATAACTGCATGAGGAGTAATGCTACAGTTATGTATAATTTGCAGGAGTTGGATTAATTGATAGTCAGATGACATGAAGTTAGAAGAAATGACAGTTGTATCATATGTAATATGTGTATAGCACTGAAAAGTGAATACTTTCATGTTAAGTTCTGTCATTGTGAAGAAGTGATTTCGCTCAGCGAACAAACTATTTTAGGTTAATGTGCATTGTATGCGGGCAATTGAAAAATGTGTTTAGTGTTTTTTAAATTCTGATTATCCATGATTGAAAGAAACTGAAACAATGTAATAATATAAAAATATTACTGTCCAATTTGTTACCATATGAGAGCTCATTACCTGTTGATTGTTTATTTGATGCAGCCTTCTGTTGGAGATCTTTATCACGGAGATCTTTATCACAGTATATCACCATATACTGTATGTGCTCTGAGTATTTCTGTGTTTGCACCGGCCCGCTGCATTGTGGGAATGCTCATTAGCATGGACAGAGCAGGGAGTGTGCAGTATACAGGCTGCTCCCCCTGTTTAGAAACACACCGGGCCCACACATTCCTGTTCCACCCTTATTGCCACAATTCCACAATTCCCAGACCTTGGCGCTTTTCCCTCCTGCTCACTGCATTTTCAAGGACAGCCTTCACCATTTGACTTGAGCAATGACAGATGGCTCAGAACATGCTATGTGATGGATAACAGTAGAGCAATGGGACTTAATCCTTCTAATTGTAATAGCTACATTATCATGGAGATTAATGGGGGTGTCAAAACTTAACTTCAACATCCCATTCATGCTCTCTTCCCACAACGCTCTCCCCCCGCCCCCAGCCCTTGTTCCTGCCCCCATTTGTACCCTCTTTTTTCAGCTGCAAAATTTTTAGCATCATACCAATTTATCGCAATTATCCCGGTTCATCTTCTCAATCAAAGCATTCCATGCAAATTAATAATGTAACAAAAAGTGTATTAATTAAATGTTTGTGCCTTTAATTTCTGGCAAGGATGCCGTCTTGAAGCAGCTGGTTGTCTAGGCCCGTCGCTGTTGAATTCCTGCCAGAGAAGTGCAGATGTAATTCTGTTATCTCTTGCTTAGTCGTTTACGCAAATTAATTTGAACAATTAGCCTTTTACCGGTCTTTTATGAATCATGCAAGAGTAGCAGCCAAAAAGGGATACTTGCTGACATGGAAGAAATGGCTAATGGCTAAATTCCATCCCAGAGGCAGCCTGTGGAGCGACACTTTTCTCGTTACGCAATTATCCGTTTCCTTCCCAGTGTTGAGTCTCACTGAGGTATTCACGGTTCTCCTAGCCTCTTTCATAATATCCTCGGTTTTACACCACGTCACCCAGAAAGGGGAAAGAAAAAAAAAAGAGTATCTCTTTACATTTGTGAATGGCCTTTAGCACTTGACGGCGTGCTTTTGACACAGCCACACAGCTGGCTGCAATACTCAAATCAGAACGGGCTTCATCACACTGGCTGGAGTCTTCCTCAGCTCTGGCTTCCAGTCTTTCAGATAAATAGCGTGGGATTCAGAGTTTATTGCTTTTTAAGCTGCGCCCGCCCTGCTCGTCTCCGTCTCTGGTTATTGTGTTGCAGGAGCAGTGTGGCCTCTCGCTCAGACAAAGTGTACACAGCAGAGCTTCGCACAAAGACATGCGCAGCACTTTGAATAGGAGTTAATATGAGGGAAACACCAAGGGCCGGATGGAAATGAGCTGGGGAAATAAGGGCCGCACGGCACCATCAGACGGGTTTGATGTGAGGTGAAGCCTCTTCGTCATTCAGAGCGATCCTGCTCCCCCTCTCACTCAGCGGCCATGCTCTCCTTCATTTCTCCTTCCCTTTCTCTCTTCTCCTTTGTTCATCTACTTTTACTCCTTCATCTTTCTCCTTTCCTCCTTCAGCCTTCGTCATGATCTTCGTATTGATTGTGTTCGCCGTCAGGACGCTGATCTGATGGGAGATGAGAGAAACTCCGCTGCTACAGTATGAACATGCTTCGTAGCAGGAGAGTTTATTTACATTCTGCTCCTGTGTGTGAAAGGATAAATAACCACACATACACACACTGACACACAAGCATGTGCACACACACGAGCGCGCAAGTCTGCACACACACGCGTTTGTCACAGATACTGTATATTCTCATATCTTTTCTGGTATGTCTGTCAGAGCAGCCTCCTTGCACTTGCCGTCTTCATGTTTGACATCATCCAGACACAGTGCAGGAATTAAGATAGGATTTGAGAGCTATTATGTGCAATCAGTGGAGTCAGAGGGAGGAAATGTGTAATTCAGCAGGAAACACACCTTTATCAAGCCATCAGGATGACAACTCTGCGTATAAATACAAATTAATCATTGTCTTTCTGTTTTCAGAAGCTTCAGACAAGCAATTCTTATCTAAACTAGAATATTCTGGTTTTATATATTCAAAGAATGTTGTAATTGTCAAAATAGGTATTTGCCAACATCCACTATTACTACTACTGCTAATACTGCTACTACTACTTCTGATTATGATGATGCTGATGATAATAATAATTATTATTACTATTATTATTAAAGTAGTTGTAGTATTGTGGTATTAGTACAAGTATCACATATAATAATCCTACAATACATTTTATATTTGTAGAGGTATGTACATGTAGCTTCAGGATATTAAATGGATCCACAGTTAGTTATAAAGAACATACTATATCAATCTTTATAGGAGACTATTACGTGAAGAATATGAATATGCACACTACGAATGTCAGGTTCCAGTTCTTTGGCCAGTTCTTTAACATACAAATAGCTTTTCAGTTTGTAGATCCTACATTTAATGGTTTGTTTTACAGAAAGGGATATGAATGTGTTTTCTTTCTGCAGCCAGTAGGGAGAGCAGTGGCCTTACTGATATATTCTGCGCTCCTCTGTGCTGAGAAGTTCAACTCTCTCACTTTCTCTGCTTCTCACTTACTGCAGTAAGCAGGTGAGCATGAAAAAACTGATATAATAGAATGATTAAACAAATAGGGACAGAGAGCTGTCAAAAGTCATATTATATTATTTTATCCAAAGCAATGTGAGGTCAAGGGCCTTGCTCAAGGGCCCAACAGCTGTACTGATCTTATCATGGCTACACAGGGGCTTGAACTACCAATGGTCCGGGCCTCAGTCATGTACCTTAACCACTAGGCTACAGGCTGCTGCCCCATATTATTATAATATTTGGCTACACATTGTAGATGGGCTAGCAGCAATGATGGTGTGGCATGGTGGGTATTATAGTATTGTTTCCTCTACATTAAACATTACAATGAGTTTCTGTCAGTGATGCTGTAACTGTGTGAAATCACCTGTGTGAAACATTCGTTTTTAAGAAGTACCGCAATAAAAGGAAAATCTTCTGTACAAATGATAGATCATTTGTGCAATGTTTTATGTGTTGTTTTCTAAATATATTGCCGCATTATCTCAGTAAGTGCCCTTTAACTCAATTTCACCTACAAATGTGTCTCCTGTTCCCTGGTTAATGTGCATTAAGAGTTTGAGATGCCTTGGTCAAAATCTATAATAGCGCAGTACTGCTACAATGGTGCCAGTTTTTCACTGGCTACTTAAGAGAAATTACAGCAAATGTCTCCTTTTTAAGTGCATTTCTCTTGTCTCATTTCTATAATCAATTAATTGAGAAAAAAGGATTTTAAAAGGGTTAAAAGTCTGTGATTCAGAAAATGTCATTTTGCACTTTTTAACTTGTTAAACGCTACAAGCGATGTGAAAATGGCGTTCAGGAAGACATTTGAACTCCTTAATTTGAAGATCTGAAGGAATGTGACTTTTAAACCACTCTGTAACAGGCCTAGTTTGCACATATAAGCTTAAGGTTTTAGGCTGCATCTTATCATATCTTGAAAAAAGAAGATTCAACATTGACATGATAATATTGTTCACGACTCGCTTGAGAATACGGTTCACGTTTACAGTGACGTATCTGTGTCTGTCGCAGGACTGCGGATATGCTATCTCCACTGAACCAGCAGCACGTTAAAATGACTGTTATCTCTGTGCAGGAACACCCCATGACCACAGGAACCCACTGTTTGTGGGTGTCTGTCCTGCTGACTGTGGCAGTGTTATGTTTTGTTTAGGCAAGGTTAAATTACACACAGCCTTTCAGTCGCGAGTTAAAAATTGCTTGTAATGACCAAACAGTAATATTTTTAATGAAGCCAGCGAGACAAAGTGCACGGGCTGAAACCTTCAGTCAAACTGAAACCATTTTATAATGGTGCTGTCATAACTACTCTTCTCTGTCACAGGCTAAATGATTCTGAGTCTCATCTCTTCAGCTAAGCTAACAAATGAACACATTTTCTATCATCAAACCAGACCTGACAGTGATGTATGGATTTTAAGATTAGCTCTGAAAAACTGATGGATTTGTGATCTTATAAATGCTTAGACAAACTAATGCATGTAATTATATTTTCCATTTGAAGTCTATTGCTGGGCATCTTATTTCAATATCATTAGTCAAAATGACCAAAAAAAAATGATACAGTTTGCACATTTTTCTTGGGGCAATTATGGGAAGTTGATTTCCAGAACTGGAATAATAAAAAAATAAAAAATAAAAAAAATCAATTTGTTGCTTTCCCAGGAAGATGTTGGCCATTGTGGAATAAGTGTTTGTAATTGTGGGAAATGTTATTTACAGCACTCTTGTGGATAACCCAAAGCCAATAAAGACAGACGTGCATGCAGACTGCAGGGGAGTGGGGAGTGCGTGCACGCTAGCACGTTAGCGCTGCGCAGGGCGATGCTCCGGAGGACTGCGTGGGGCTTCAGAGGGCTTGTGGGAAACGTGCGGGGCTGCCAGGGGTCTTATTAGCCTGGTGTCCAGGGAACCATAGGCCAACACTGCAGGCCAGCCTCAGGGGTCAGAGGGGCGGCCATTTTGTCATTTCTCAGTGCGGACCTAAGCATCTCCCAAGAAGTGCATTTCCCTGACACTTACACGCAGCAGGGTCCGTTGTGTCCTTAACTGAGCAGGAAGTGGCTCCCACACGGAATAACTTTACAAGTGTTTTAGTCTTTAATAAGACTTAAGATTTTATTCTATTTATTTAAGTAGAACATATTAGCTTGTTCTAAGTTACTGTTTGCTTGACAAGTGAAATTTTCTTACCCCATTGGCAAATGTTAAAATTAGTCAAACAGTCTTACCGCATCGGCAATTGTTTTGTCGAATTTAGTAGAAAAGTAAAATAAATAATATAATAAGTAAAAAAAAAAAAAAACATTTTCAACATCACAAAATAAGTTAAAAAAATAGGGAATAAGACTCAATATAAGACTCATATACTGGCTGAAATTGACTCATTTTTTGGTTTTTGCAGTGCACCTACCAAGTTGCAAAGTCTGAACATGTACAGGTGTGCTAATGCTAATGTCCCAATAGCTGCACACAGGTCCAATGGCTCCAGCAGTAGGATGGGGGCAGACATCTCTATAGGGGGACTGGACTTGCAGATCTCAGGCTATAGGGCTCAGGTCCAGCCAAGGCAGGGCTGCTGGGCGCTAGAGCAGTGTCCTTCAGTAAAATAGAGTTCATGTAAAAGGATTGTAAGCTGCTGATGAGAAGATAAGAAAAACGCATAACTGATGCACTGACAGTCTCTTATTTTCCTGTGAAATCTTCTTTTCTATAATGTGCTGCAAATCCAACTTCTTCAAGCGGTTTTATCCTCTCATTTTACTGCAGTGCTGCGCTGGAGCACCAGTTATATCATAGCTTCTCTCTGTACAGCGTCGGGATGTGTTTCCTTCACTGTTCCTGTCTGCTAGAGCCTCATAATACAACAGCATGCATTATACATGCATCACATTATACAGAAAATGCTGTAATAATAATAATTATTATTATTATAATTATAATAATAATATCAGTGTTAGTATTTGTGGAATGGTGTTCATTACTTTTTCATCTGGGTTACACGATTGAAAAATCTTCTTTTTATTAAATAATGAAAAGCACTTCTTCGCTTCTGGAAAACTTTACAAGTCTTATTTCTCCTAATAATGGTATTATTTTTGGAACTGAGTGGTTTTCAAACCCATGCCATGTTTCTTTCACCCTCTGACAAATTACGTGTTCAGGGTACAATTATCATCTTCCGCATCAGAAAAGTGATGATAGAATTTGTCACTGTCATATTGTGTGTTTAAGTCCTTATTAATCAACTGATTAATTTCAGCACATTACTCATGTTACTCAAAAATCATTTTTTATCATTCAAAGCCTGTTACTCTAAAATGGGGCCACATTGTGTTGGTATTGTTGGGATTGAAAGCTGTGAAACTTAGAAATATTCATGGCAGCCTTTTAAAAAAAAATAATTTCAAAGAAATAAAACTGAATTGACTCTTCAGGCCTTCAGTTTCTGACATGTGGCATTCACACAGATATTCAAGGATAGAGCATGCTTTAAAATACATACAACAACAACAACAACAATAATAATATCATAACAATACTATTGTTAATTTTTATATTATTATTATTATTATTATTATTATTAATAATAATTAATAATAATAATAATAATAATAATAATAATAATAATAATAATAGCTGCTTTGACAGCATATGGTGACTATGTGAGGTTGGATGAGGAGCACTGATTTTACATTCCTGTCTCAGTCATGCCTGAAAGAAAAATCTCTAAAAACAGAAATCCATGCCGCATTGTCCCTGTAATTATACACACAGACATCCGCTGCCTGCACATTCTGCTGTGCAGAAGGCCAGTGTGCGGTCAGGAACACAGTGTGCGGTCAGGAACACAGTGTGCGGTCAGGAACACACAGTGTGCGGTCAGGAACACAGTGTGCGGTCAGGAACACAGTGTGCGGTCAGGAACACACAGTGTGCGGTCAGGAACACAGTGTGCGGTCAGGAACACAGTGTGCGTTCAGGAACACACAGTGTGCGGTCAGGAACACAGTGTGCGGTCAGGAACACAGTGTGCGGTCAGGAACACAGTGTGCGGTCAGGAACACAGTGTGCGGTCAGGAACACAGTGTGCGGTCAGGAACACAGAGTGCGGTCAGGAACACAGTGTGGTCACAGGACTCAACAATACTGCATGATAATGCCTGCCTCAGATGGGAGGATTCTTTTCTGTAATGCACGATAAAACTATCCATAGTCTTGCTGGTATCATCCTTGTTGCCCGTTGATTTTGTATATGAAGTTAAATCAATTAAAAACATTGGTTTTGTATATGAAGTTAAATCAGTCAAAAATATTGGTTTTGTATATGGTGTTAAATCAGTTAAATCAAACTGGTTTCCTGTAAATGACTGTAAATCAGCTGAATAAGGAATCATTCCAAATAAAGGAATGAAAGAAGTGAGCAAAGATAAAATCTAAAGATTTGTCTGCTTGTTTGTGGTGTTTAATTTACACAGTCGACACAAAGCTGAAACAGGACTCACTATTTATCTGTGCGGGCAGAGCAGTTTCAGTCAGGCTCACTATAAATATTTTATTTGGAATCATTCATAGTCTCAAGTATAACATTTAACCGGGAGTTCCAGTTTAGAGAAAAGAATACGGTTGGGTTGTCATACTGAAATTTGTCACTAGAGGGAGCTAAGTAATTGTGATCTCACATTTCTGGCTCCGAGCATACCCTTTGTAGTACATTGAGTTTATGGAAAAAAAAAAAAAACACTTATAATTGGGCTTTTTGCTTCTGCAAAACTTCTCCGTATGATGGACACAAAGACGTTGCATCTTTCTAAGATACAAGATTTAATTTTTATGAACCTGATGTTTCAGTTAAAGATGTTAATGAAACACAGTCTGAGACACAGACAGACATCAAACAGCATATATTAATATTTACTTGTTCAGTGATCACTCTTTCTGTTTATTCTCTGGAGTAGTGAGCTATTTCAGCGTTACAGAACACTGCTGTTATCAGGTGATCAGACTCCTTTTTTCTGAGATAACATACCTTGTTTTTAAGAATGAGAAGGTTACGTAGAGAAGCTCCGCGCAAGCTTTAGCACTCCAGTACACTTACCGAGGAACAAGAGAAGATCAGGGAAAACATGACCTGCTTTAATCTCCCCCCCTTAAATGTATGGGTTAAGAATGCATGTGTGTACTTCCTTTGAGTGATGTCACACTAACTTTCCAGCACAGCCCCAGTGATCATTTCCCACCGTTGCACTCTTACAGACGAACAGGATTTTAGGCCTGTCTGCTTACAGCCTGCCCAATCAGCTGTCAGTTTACCCCAGCGTAACCCCTAGCTTCCCCTATCTGCACCCCCTCACTTCAAAAAAACTAAAATAAGTCAGTCTTAACAATTATGTTTTTCCTTTTACTTTTTTCTTTTTTTAAATGAAACAAAAAAACTGCCAATGTGATGAGAATTTTTCGCTTGTCAATCACACAGTTACTTAAAACAAAACTAATATTTTCTACTTGAGAGAAAAAAAAGATCCTAAGTCTTATTACATCCTAAGTCTTATTACATGACTAAAAACGCTTGTTAACCTTGTCACCTTCCCCAGGTGACCCCCGCCAGGAGCCATCAAACGCCAGCGCCTGACACCGGCACCGCCGGGGAGAGGCGGATGAGGGCCAGCGTCTGACACCGCCGGGGAGAGGCGGATGAGGGCCAGGTAACAAGGTGCCTGTCAGTCGCCATTTAAAAAGCCTTCCCTCTCCGTCGCCACGGCGATTCGCTCAGGGGCACTCCGGGGTTCATTCCGCGTTTAGTCGTACCGTATCAGGGTTACGCTGTGCCCTGTGCTATCAAAACAGAAGACACGGCACTCAGAGATAAATGATTAATGTCGAGGCAAATCATGTTCTTTTAGGGTAAAGTAGCCTGGCTGACAGGCCTGCTTTCTACAGCCTCAGTGAGTCCCGATGAGACTTCACCCAACCTGCTGACACACCGCACCACGACGGCTGCTGCAGTCTGTGCAAACTTCTATTAGCCAATCAGAGTTCACCTCCACATTACCCCCCCCCCCCCCCCCCCCCACACACACACACCATTTTCTTTCTTCTGATTAAAGGTTTCTGAGTGAGCCATTTTTCATTGCGGTTGGCAGTGAGACGTGTGTTTTGGAATGAAATGGCACAACAGCTTATTTCTGTGATAAAGTGGCTTTTCTGACCGGTTTTGCGGTATAGCTTATAGTCTACGGGCCAGTTGACTGCTGTTTAACAAATAAAAGTTCACGTTCGGTACAATTTCCATTCAGCGTCCCGTTGCTTAAACTAAGGAAATGGTGCACGTCATGTCATCATTTTATTGATTTATTCTAATTTTTATGTGCTTATATACAATTTTTGCCATACAATAGCATTACAATATAATCGCTTGCTTGAAGAAGCTTGTTTAATGATGACAAACTCAAAGTTTCTAAATTCCAAATTTAATTTAGAAGGTGGGGAACAGCTATCACAGTATCGCAGTATCACAAGCACAGAATGGAGGGTGGAGAAAAGGTGAAATCTCACATTGCGATGTTGAGTGATGTTCAGTTCTACTGGGCTGCGATTGGTCCAGAGCTCCACACAGTTCATGTCTCACTCGGTTACCATGAGAAGCCATTCACATTCTGCTACAGATCGACTGCATTGTTCACTATAATCCTTCGGTTGTGGCTGAAAAAGCATTGGGTCAGTCGATTTTTTGTGAAGTCCATCAACTACTCACTCCCTTTTATACGCAATAAAACAGCTGGATGACAAGTTAAAAGAAGGTTAGTGAAATGGAATGATAATCAGTATTAATTTATGCATTTATTTTGAACATTGTTCAGGGCCCTTTGTAAATGACATAAACATTTTTAAACAGTTCCTTCTCCTCTCCTTTCCTCCCGCCGTCCTCACACAACCGAGGCGATGATTGGGCCTTTGCTACGCGGTGACGAAGGTGGACCTGAACGTACTGCTGGAGCCTTGCTGAGGAACAGAGAGCGTGTCGGGTTCCAACAGCACCTCAGAGCTCAGTTACGCACACATCATAACTCTCCTGGTGTTGTTTTATGATACTATAGCTTTATTTGTCTCTGCTCCAGAGCAGGCAGCTTGAAATGACTTCTGGATGATTTGTGAATTGTGGGTAATTTCTAACGCCGGCAGGAGCGATTCTCTGCGCACTGTAAGCCATATCGCTCACACACAAAGCTTAGAATGGTGCTCATGGTGAACATCCTGTTTGTGTTATCCAACAACACAGGGCAGATTGGTGATTTAAAAACATAACTTTGGCCCATAGACGCAAAGATAAGATGTTATGACATACTGTAGGCCAGGGGTCCCCAAACCTTTTCATCTGTACCGTGCCCAATCACCACCCTGTGGCAGAGAAGCCCCTTCTCAATAACACGGGTAATGTTTTCCACCTATACCCAACAGCCACTTAACACTGGAGCACACTGAGGCATTGCTAAGCCATGCCGTCATTATACAGTGTGACTGTACAGGACGTGCAGCTGTTCGGTACAATATAAATCACGCAGAATTACAGCGTTCACCGTGCTACCGAGGATGCATGAGCCAGGCTTATTTACAATAATCAAAATTGTATATCAAACATTAAAACTGCATTCTGTGTTCTATTTTAAAGTCAAAATATTTGATTTATAAAATATGGAGTGGAAAAAGGAACCCCCTAATATGCTTCAAAGGGAATGTAGCTATTTGGTTTTATTGAGGAACCCCTGGGACACCATCATGGACCACAGGGTCCCCAGACTCCAGTTTGGAAGCCCTTGATAAATGCAACTGTTGGCTCAAAATGGCACCTACAGGGCTGGGGATATATAACCAAACGAGACAGTGCAGTATCACTCCCCTGTGGGATTCCAGCTACAGTCTCTCCCAAGAACTGGCCTCAAACAAGGGTGTCATTTCAGGAAAAACTTGTGGGTGGCAAAAATGACGTAATGAATTTACGGTTGCAGAAAAGACAAAAAAAGACTGTTGATAATTGTCAACTTTCTTATATTTCTTATATTTCCAATATGACATTGATATGGGGTGAATAGGCTGCATCAAAGTACTGTAAACTTTGCTGAGAGGATTGATAAGGGGCTAACTAGTTGCTATAAAATAAATAGGCAGGGATCTCTGCTTCTCAATAAACATTTTTGGTTATTGGCTGCTTGGTAGTTATCCAACCCATATGCTAGTCAGACCAAGAACACTATTACTTTGAATGTGTAGGCTTGTATCAATACTACAATGGATATTGAATACCCTTTGTATCGATCTTTGCTTTTATATTTTCTATTGCTTAAAGTGGTTTCATTTTTCCATTTGAAACAATGCTATTACCAAGATCACAGGGTGCTTATTTTTCTGAGAAGATAATCCAGCAGCAGCATATTTTGGAGAAGGAAGACTGCCTAGAGACAACCAACAATGTGGTCGGATATGATAATATTGAGTAAAATATCAAGCCTAATTTTAATGTTTTTGGTAATCAGCATGCAGGTTCCTGTGTGTTTCATCGCAGTTTAAGACTTGGCAGGATTGTTGCACCTGACACCACCAGTGGAAAATAGCATATTCTCAACACAAACACACACAATCAATATTTCTACAAATATACTCGTCTAAAAAGGTATCAAATATCATATTTTTAATGTGAAAATTTTTTTTTGAACATTACTAATTCAAGTTTTGATTAGACAAATAATTTTTGGACCATTGGTCCTGCTGACTACAATGTGTGTATGGATTGTCACTGAAGGGGCAGGACTGGGGACTGGACATTTTGTTCCAGGGGTTTCTGGGATAACCGTGTACCAGGGAACTCTGGGATAAGGTCTGTGTCTCTTATATCGGGGGAGGGCTGACATAAGCAGCCCTGTCCGGGAGAGTGGGGCGCGATCGCTCCGGTCTCTCACTGCGGGTTTGGCAGGCAGGCTGCGTGCCGGCCGTGCCCCGGGGTTCACCACGCCCCGGCCGGCCGCAGAGCCCGAGAACGCGGGTCGCAGCTATTTGTGCTGATTTCTACCACTCCCCTCCGCGGTGCGCCCGTAATCACAGGCTCGGAGAGAGAGAGAGAGAGGGCCGGGTTATTTATACAGCTCTCCAGAAATCTCTCGCCTGTCAGCTCACGGAAAGGGAGGAGAGCTCGACGAATGACAGAACGGCCGCGAGCAGCAGCCAGACAGCGGGCCGTGGCGGGCGGGCGGGCGGGTGAATCCGGGCTCGTACCCCGCTCAGGAGACGGGGGTGCTGATGTCCACAGGCCCCTGAACGGGCACACAGACACACGCCGGCCGCTCTAACACAACCAACACACTGCTCACGCTAAACCTCAGGCTGATTTCCATTGAAAATTAGTACGAGTAGTGCACTAAGTATGAGGTTTTGAACACAGCCGCAGCCTTTCCTAGCCGAGTACTCCAACAAAAATGTAAGTTCCCTGACCTACAATTAAGTGTTTGATTCTGCACTGCGGGTTCAGCACAAAGAGGAAGTGATTGTTTTATTCCCAGAAAGCTGCAGGTGCGTCGAGCGCATAGCTTCAGGGGTTTGGCTGTAGTGTAGTTTCTTTTTTTTTTTTTCAAAAGTTATTCTACAAAAGCAGATGTTCTGGAATACAAAATGGCCGCATTTTGTCAGCGAACATGATGGATTTTCCACGCTGACTTTTGTCGAGGAGGGTCATCTCTGTAATAAATAAGCGAGAAATTGCAATCAGCCCGCGGCTCCCTCCCTCGTTCCCACGGAGACCCTGCCGGGCGTACACCTTTCCATGCACCTCGGAAACCGCTTACACAACTCTACACCCCGCACGCACATTAAGACCCACCGTATGTTTGTTTCTACTTATGACTACTGTTGGTCTTCGTCGGTGCGTGTGGACAACATGGCTTCTCCTGTTGGGCACACAGAGACCCAGGCTGCCTGGTAAGCTTCAAAGATGGCCCCCAGTGCAGGGACCAGGCTGGTGGGCAGAGCCAGAACAGAGTGCTGGGCCGGGGGAGGCGGGCGAGTATCTGTGCTGTCCCTGGAGTCTTCTGCCGGGCTGGAGATAGGCACGGCCAGCGGGCCAAATCCTGGGAAGTCCTGCTCCCCCCGACACCCGAAACAGAGACATGGGCGAAGCCGACCCCGTGTCGGGCAGCAGCGGGGAGAGGAGAGAGTCCTCTCTGTCCGTGAAGGAACGCCGGCATCCCGTGTTTCGCCTCTTTTCCGCTGTCCGACCGCATCTGATCACTCGCGTGGCGTTGAGCTAAAAATGCTCCTCACTTACACCTGTTCTACTACGTTTGGGTACAAATGTCCAATTAAAAAAAGAAATAAAAAAACCTTAAAAACACAATTTCCTCTTCGAGCCGCACTTCTCCAGCCGAGTCTAATCGAGCATTCCGACACGTTCCCTTTTTGTTTTTCCCCTCTTTTCATGCTAGACTTGGAAATTGGATTAAAATCAATTCTGTTTTCTTTTTTTTGCGAAAGCAGGGTGACATATTTCAGATGCGCCGGATGGAGCCATGGGTGGTAAATCTTCCCCCTCGCACAGAAAACATGCTACTTTAGAAATGAGCTGCTGGTCTACTGGGCCTCAGATTAACTCCATTTTTTACACTGATCCCGCTTGGTGCTATAATGGGCCTGTGAAGTCAGTGGATCTTAGTTCCTTTCTTCACAATCTGCTGGTGCAGATGATACAGCTACCAACCCCGAGTTAACCACTTATTGTTCATTTAGCTACAGCTGCCCAGCAATGGAGGACCATGGGAGTTGGTATCCAAGGATAATCTGTTTTTCATTTGCTGCCCATGTTAATGCCTTGTCTGCAGAGAATTGGGGCTTTTTGGTCAAAAAGTAAAAATGGTAAAAACGGAGCTTACGAGCACAGCCCTTAATCCTTAGGTGACCATGGGCGAGACCCATATGAATGGTGACTGTATGGCTGAGAATAGCTGAGAGACTGCTGGGCCATCCTCGCTCTGTTAATGAGATGTAACGCATTAAGCGGGAGGCGGAAGGCGTGGACAAACTACAGGGAATCTACATTCGTCGGTTTGTACTTTAGAGGATACTGCAAATCAATTTTATTAGATTAAGAAGCCTGCTTTGAGCTCTGCTTTTAAAACTAAATATAACAAAAAAAATGCATTCGCAGATTATGTAGCACTTTTATCGCGGAAGGAAGAAGTGTAAATTCGGGCCCAGCCATTTTAAATCCTATTTTCAGTGCTTTCATCAGGACATGAGCTTCATTGTGGCACTTCCTCAGGCCTTCCAGGACTGGAGTACAATGAGGACGGAGTACAGCTCCACACTGAATTCACATAACCTGCCAAGTCTTCAAATACACGTCTTAACAGCACACACTGGCATAAATAGATTCTTGTTAGCATTTAAAAGGAGGCAAGAGCACTTATACAATGATATTATTTTAAGGATAAGGATTTTTTTGTAATGGGATAATATACCCCCATTTGTAATTATAGTTTATTATCACATAGCAGTATTTTTTGTGCAGTAGTAATACACATCTTAACAATTATTTTTGTTCGCAGTTTTCTGTTGGGCATAGTAAGATTATTGTCACAACACACAGACATTTGTCTCAGGATTGACTGTTTAATTGAACTGGGGAGGTTTTTATTTCACTGTCATATACTCTCTTTAAATGAGACGCAGCACCTTGGAGAAGGAGCATACAGTATGTCAGTAAAGGGAATGAACCTCTCCTAAAGGATAACACAATGAAGAGCCATATAAATTCATTACACATTACACTGCCCAAAGGGCCCTCGGCAAGCTACTTGAAACAAAACCTTTCAGACCGAAAGAACTACAGGCAAGAGTATTGCTGCTCAACCTTTACAGCAAACAAGCAGAACATAATGGCTCTCTAAACAAACAGTGTATTTAGTTAGCACTTACTACTGATGTGAATTAGCAGCATAGCCAGAAACATTCATATAGCTGGGCCTGCATAGAACTAGGTGGGTCAGAAGTACCAAAGCAACAACCAAAACGTAAGTCAGTATTAAACAAGTACCTTAGTTGTATGTTCAGAATTAAAATCTTATTTCTCTGAGGATACTATTTAAGTGGCCGTGGTCCACTCTGGCCCACCGGGCCCATGCGGTCCACATGAATGCCATACTTTTGTTGTGCACTTGTGAGTTTAATGTCAGTATTTATTCATTCATTTTGTAGCATTCATTTAGCATGATAAGTGTGAAAGATGCTGTTTTCTAGGATAAGGCTGCAGTAGGGAAGAGACCAAATTAACCGCAGAGAGGAAAATCCACCGTAAATCCGTTTCTTCTGAGTAAAAAGGAAAGCTTCCTTCAAATATGCCGTTCTGTGGCTGGCCTGAGGCTTGCTTCTGTATTGAGCGACCACAGCCAACAGCCAGCCATGTCTTCATGAGCACCCTGTTACTCTATGTTCAAACAGTGGCAAACTAAATAAATAATTAACTTAAAGTAGACTTTATACTATATCATCTGTTTGAAGCTCAGCTGCTTTGCCAACCATATTTTATTTTATTACATTGTTTTATTTATATTTATATTTATATTAATATATCATTTATTTACATAGTAATTATTTTAATTGCAAGTTAGCAACACTAAGCTGGAATTGACCCATTGAATATTTTATTCAAATTGACTACAAGACCCTAACAAACTTGTTTGTTAGAGTGTTGTACGTAAACCTAATAAACCATATAATGCAACCTTTTATTGGAATAAAACTGGGTGTGGAGTTCTCCAGTCATTGTGAATTTGCTCTGCAGTCCTACACAAAGTCCTAGATGTCATTGGGCTGAAATACCGTGTTTTTGCATGACACTAGTGACACTAGCTATTCTCCTTATTCTGCTTATTTGGCTCTATTTCAATGTGTTACTTGCGACTTGTCATTGGAACCATGAGACCCTTTTCATCTGAGAAATTGAATCAGTTCAATTTCTTTGAAATTGAATGGTAGCTGCTCAACACAGAACATATTGATTAGCTGGTTAGCTAAAATATTGACTATGCTAACTCAAACCTGTGCACTTGCCGCTCACAGAAATGATGCGGTTTTGTTCGTCTAAGGACAGGAAAATAAAGCAATGTGAAAAATGAAAGATGCTTGTTGCTAGCAGACTGGAGTCGGGACTGGGGGGACATGAGTGCTTCTCTTGTGGGATACTGGAGAAAGTGGAACTGGCATAGCTGTAAACCTTTACAATTTAGCTGGTCATAAGCTGGTCCAGCTGGGTATGAGCCGGTCAACCAGATAGTGCTGGTAGCTTGTCTGACACCGAGCCTGTTTCAAAACCTAGCTAGTCAAACCATGTCGAGCTGGGAGCTGGTCTGAACTGGTCAACCAGATAGACCATGTCGAGCTGGGAGCTGGTCTGAACTGGTCAACCAGCTGCCAGCTGTTTCAAAACCTATTGTAGCTTAATGCCTTTCTCAGCAAGGGAGCGCCATACCACCATACGCCTGTGTGCGCAGCAGAGACAGGCTGGGTCAGGAGCAAGACATCGGCTGGGAAACTCACATCCTCACAGCTGGGCCAGGAGCGAGACGTCGGCGTCCGCTGGGAAACTCACATCCTCATGGGGAGTCCCTTCGTGAAAAAATTGATGAGAAGGCGGCACACACGGCATCCGCAGCTGGAAACAATGCTGACTGTTCACAATGCGCACTTTCTGACTGTTCACAATGCGCACTTTCTGACTGTTCACAATGCGCACTTTCTGACTGTTCACAATGCGCACTTTCTGACTGTTCAGAAAGCGCACTTTCTGACTGTTCACAATGCGCACTTTCTTTCTGACTGTTCACAATGCGTACTTTCTGACTGTTCACAATGCGCACTTTCTTTCTGACTGTTCACAATGCGTACTTTCTGACTGTTCACAATGCGCACTTTCTGACTGTTCACAATGCGCACTTTATGACTGCTCAGAAAGCGTACCGCGTACATCAACCAAGTTAAACGTCTGCACACTCTGCTCAGAGACTTTGAAACCTTTGAAACAAACAATACTGCATCTATAATTATTCATTATCACAGTGGTCTTTCCTTCATTTCTTTAACCTTTCTTTTTACCTCTGATTTATTTCTTTTTAAATTCCCTCAAAAATGATTGTCTGGTGCATTTGTAAAGCAGCTTTATACTCTCACTGAAGCACAGGAAGCAGCACCTGAGGAGAGGAGTGTGTGGTCTTTATTACTTCTTCTGCGGAGGCCTCACACACCAGAACATTGTGTTCTGGATACATCTGGCCCTTCCGCCTCGACAGCACTCTCTCTACATCTCTTTTTCTCTCGCTCTCGGAGGATTGTTCCCACTTTTGTGTGGACTGTAAGCGTCCTTTGTTTGTTATAAATCTCCCAAGTAAACAGAAACGGAGCACTGTGTATACCTGTCACTTGGTTCACATTTAATACAAAAGGCCGTGGGAGGGTGAAGGAGCTTTTCCTGTCTGCGAAAGTTCTCCCCTGCTGCTTCTGTTTATCAAAAAACCAAGTGTTTTACGGCTCCTAATGGACAGAGATTTAAATAAAATCTGACCCTCGGAATAAAAGCAGACATTATCAAAACAATAAAATTATTCATTTAGCTGACAAAATGGCAATAAAGTGCGTGCTTCCTTTGGCTACACTCTTTTAGATAAAGAAAATGAGTGTAAGGCCGACATAAAAGGGGTTATTAAAATGATAGAGGTCCCATTCTTTAATGTGGATGAGGTTTCCATGGTTTAAGGTGGATTAATTCCGAGCACAAGACCAAAAATGAGACAGAACACAGCATTCGCTCATGATTCCACAGCTGGACATTAGTACAGGACACAAGTACACATTTTTATTAATGTAAATATTTGGAATGGAAGATTAAGGATAATTTGAGAAGAACATTTAAAGGCCTTTATGTGTATGTAAAGTTTTGTTAGTCATTGTGTGGAGCTAAATCACACAAATGTGAGCCCTAACTGTTATTCCCTGAATCTAAGGCCTATTTCGCATTGGCACCTCACTTCAATTTATATATTTTCCCAGTATGGATTAGCAAACAGTCATGCTATTACCCAATTAATGGAAATACTTGTGTGGCTTTTACCATTACTCAACCACACATAAATAAATCTAGTCATGTTACTGCATCCTCAAGGGACCATTTAAGAAATACAAACAAGTGAACATGTCTCTCTTTTCCCCAGAAACATGAATTGTAGCACCAGCTTTGCCTCACGTAATGAGGCAGAAGTATGCTGGTTAAACACAACAGGGAAACAGAGCTTGAGTCTGCCTGGACAAATATATCCATTCAGGAGGAAAAACACGAGAGTGTACAAAATGGCGGCCTCCATCGAAATAGGTTTTGCTTGAAGGGAAAGGCTGACTTTAGGTGACATTGCTTGTGGGGTACAGGAGTGCAGTGAATCTGCTGGTTTTGCCAGTTACACCTTGTGTTTTGTAATAATTTTGGTACATTTAATGCATCTGCATTTCAGAACAAAGTTGAGTTTCTGTATTTTCAACATTAGCATTACTTGAATATATATAGAATGTAATCTGTGCTCTGTATATTGCCAGGTCAATTCATAGTAGAGACTCACAGGCAAATGCTGCTGCTACTACTATTGCAACTATGACTATTACTACTACTACTACTACTACTACTACTACTACTACTATTACTCCTGGTACTACTACTACTACTGCTACTATTGCTACAACTACGACTACTACTACTAATACTAATAATAATAACCTAATTAAATACTGCTGTATGAAATAAATGCATATGGATATTTGCATTAATGTACTGTCAAACGCAGCTGGAGGATTGCTTATTAAATATTCACTGAAAGGCTTGGGAATTTACAGTTTATCATCAAATTAAAATCAGTCACTGAGGTGACTGGTAGAAGAAGTGAAAATTTGTGTAAATTTATAATGCTCAAAAAACAGGCCAAATCAAATGTGAAATTCATGCTACTTAATTAATGTTCATTAATGTTAATACCTTAGGCATGGTGGCACCACAATATGTCATGGATCACCCTGCTGAGATATGTTTCCCAGTGTCAATTGTGACATTTTTACAACATGTAATTATACATGTTACAATATGTATCCAGGAATCAGCTTCAAAGATTTCAGCTTTTCATATAGCATGTATCTTACACTTACTGTATTCATATGCATCTCTGCTAAGATCCTACTTTCACAGTATAGCTGAAGTACACTCAGTGAGCTATTTATTAGGTAGACCTGTCCACCAGCTTATTAATGCAAATATTTAATCTGACAATCATGTGCAGCAATTAAATGCATAAAAGCATGTAGACATGGTCAAGAGTTTCAGCTGTTTTTCAGACCAAATGTCAGAATGGGGAAAAAATGTGATCGAAGCGACCATGGAATGATTATTGGTGCCAGACAGGGTGGTTTGAGTATCTCAGAGTGCTGATCTCCTGGATCATTTTCACACACAGCAGTCTCTAGATTTGAATGGTGCGGAAAGCAAAGAACATCCAGCGAGCAGCAGTTCTGTGGGCAGAAAGGCCTTGTGAATGAGAGACGTCAGAGGAGAATGGGCTGACTGGTCAAAGCTGACAGGAAGGTGACAGTTAATAACAAATAACACACAACGCATCAAATGTTTGGCAGTTGGAGGGTTGCCGGTTCTGTCCCGCCCTGGGTGTGTCAAAGTGTCCCTGAGCAAGACACCTAACCCCCAAATGCTCCTGATAAGCTGGTTGGTGCCTTGCATGGCAGCCAATCGCCATTGGTGTGTGAGTGTGTATGAATGGGTGAATGAGACGTATCAAGGTCAAAAGGCAGGCCAAAGTCCACAAATGGGAAGTCAGTTGGAGAACAGGGCAATGGTAAAAAATCAACAATCCAAGAAAACTGAATCAAAGGTATAGCAGAAGTCAAATAAACAGAAGATCCAAAAACAAACAGGTGGGTAAAGGGTCGGTGAAACAGGCTTGAGCAGAACATATGCACCAATATACCAGGAAACAGACGAAATAGCGAAATAACATGAAGAAATAGCGAGGAGTTACAAACAGGCAGATTAAATACAAAACTGAGGACCAGACAGCAAGGAACTGGTGAGGTCAGACAGGATGGAAATACAAATAAGTGGGAGGCGGAGGCACTTAATAGGAAGTGAAAGGAATGAATAGCAGAACAGACTACAGAAAGGGACAGGGGACAAAACACACAAAACACAAAGAAAAGAGAAAAAACTGAAACTGGGGAGCACAGGGTAAAATGAAGGGAATACATTGAAAGAGGAAAAAACAATGGGGAACAGACGTGACAGATAATGGCCCTGTAATATGGTTCTGATCATCAAATTAGTTATATTTTAGACTGAGGAGAAGTCAGAATATTTTTCAATGCATATGGCAATGATACGTTTAAGAAGTGGACAGTATATAGGCCAAGAACAATAACTATAAAGATATACACTCAGTAAGCTATTTATTAGGTAGACCTATATACCAGATTTTTGGTGCAAATATTTAATCAGCCAATCATGTGGCAGCAACTAAATGCATAAAAGCATGCAGACATGGTCAAGAGTTTCAGCTGTTTTTCAGACCAAATGTCAGAATGAGGAAGAAATGTGATCTAAGTGAATTTGATCATGGAATGATTATTGGTGCCAGACAGGATGGTTTGAGTATCTCAGAAACTGCTGATCTCCTGGGATTGTCACATACAACAGTCTCTAGAGTTTTCAGAGAATGGTGCGAAACACAAAAAACATCCAGTAAGCAGCAGTTCTGCGAGATAGGAGAGAGCAGAAGGGCCAGACTGGTTCAAGCTGACAGGAAGGTCACAGTAATGCAAATAACTGCACATTACAACAGTGGTATGCAGAAGAGCATCTCTGAGCACACAACGCATCAAGCCTCTTTAGGGACCACGTAACTACACTTCCCATGATTCCACAGGACACTCCCACAACATCCACCCCAGCATGATGTCTAGTTACGGTTTAGCCAATACTGTTACGGCGGGAGCAATAAACTTTTACAATATAAGAGCTTGGACAATCATTCACCTCTTTGCTATTTGCCTCTTAAGCCCTCTTTTGCCCTTTTCACCACCTCACCCTTTTGCACTCTTTGCCTCTGTCTCCTGCAACTGCCTCGCCCTGCTCCCGACGCTCGGACAGAGGCCAAATTCTCCTCAGCGCACCACTAGCCCTCATGGACACACCTAGCTTACCTCGCGGTCACTTAAAGTGGCCTATAGTGAGTGGAGACTGTTGTGCAGAAATTGCTACATCAGCTTACCACTAGAAACTGCAGCAAACAAGCAGAAGCACACAGAAATAGGACCAGCGGACATCTTTTCAGCGACCGAACAGACCAAACGACAACGGGCTGCACACGGGAACACCCCAGCTCTGCGCACCTCTCCAGGACATCATTCACAGCACCATCGCAGCTCCTACAAGGACAGCATGTCTTTTGGATCCAATGTGTATGGACTCAGTAAGACTAAACAAACATTCCAGGCATAGCCAGTATTTAGCTTAGTCTTAACTGATATTGTGAATCTGTGTATTGGTCTCAGTACTTTACTCTGTATGACAGAACTGCTTGGTCTTGGAACTTCTGATTTGCCCTGTCTTGATTGCCTTCATTGCCTGATGCAATATTTTAAATATGTTCTAGTTTCTATTTTTATATACAGTACATTACCTAAATAAATAAATAAATGAACTAACCAAGTGTTGCTGCACATAGGAACATTCTGCAAAACCCTGCCACCTTAACACAGAGGGGAGAGAAAAAAGTAGAGAGAGACCGGGAGAGAGAGAGAGAGAGAGAGAGAGAGAGAGGGAGAGGGGGTTAAAAAAGGGAAAAGGCGTCATTAGCTTCTCCACAGTCGGGGCCCATTTGTGTCCATTTTGAGTCTTGCGGGAACCTGCAGCTGAGAGTGGCTCTCCGAGGTGTAATGACCGGCTGTCACAACACACGGGAGGTGGCCCTCCGAGCCAAATCATGCCCTGTCAGTCCTCCGCCAAAGAGACTCGCTGGCAACCTGTAATTCGCTCTCTGTTCTTCCTTCCTGCCTTGCTCTTTTTAAATGGCACTTTGTAGGAAGTAAATCTGCAAAGTTGTGTTTAATAACGATGGTGAGAGTGATATTTGATGGTTGAACAGCTCACCGGGTTAAGAGGGATTTGTCATTTGTTTGCACTCACAGGGCCTAATCTATTCATTGAAACGGCCTATTTTTTCCCGACGAGCCACGTTAAAGCAAATGAAAAACAATTATATGTTGAGAAGGATTCACGGCAGCTCTGTGAAATATGCTGGCATTCGCTGGCCTCCTCTGAAAGCAGGCCTCCATTTTCTCTTACTTTTTCAAGTACATCTTGTTATCTAGTCGGCGGTGAAGCATTTGTTCCCCTGATATAAAACACATTAAATGACAGTTGCATATTAATTTGATGAATACTATTATTGCTGTTTTGGTCATTACCATAAGCAAGCTGTTTAAAAAACGCCATCCCCATTTGAAGTTATCGTAGTTTTAGCTGAAACGGCAACAGGAAATGAGGCTTTGAAAGGTACAGTACACAAGTGTGCTAAAGATGAGGTTTTGAGACATCGGACCTGAAGTCCACAGACACTTCATGCTGTGAACTATATCTATAGATAAAAACACCCAACCAGCATCTTCAACACTTTATCCAAAAAGTATCACCTGTCACAAGACCTGAAAACGTTTTACGGTCTCATGCTATAAGACTGTAATATATAAAAAGTAATTGCTTAAAAATGTCAGTCCAAGTGTAATACAAGGTACCATGGGTAACACCCAGCTCCCAGAATTCATGTGTATTTTGGATATTCAACTTGCGAATAACAACAACTGCAGCAATAAGCCAAATACATGTGTCATAATTCAAAATATGCCTGGATGTTTACTGACATTATAATAAATGGTAGTAGATGGTTGAAAAAAATCATTAATAATAAACAAGTGCACTCCTGCTTTTCCCCATAATGCCATGGGCATGAACACACACATCTCCCTGAAGTCATTTCTGTCGAGATCAATTTGAAATAAATAAATAAAATCTACACAAAGTTTTGGGAAGTTTTGTATAATTACATAACATAATACATAATACATACATAAAAAAAAAGAATAAATAAATAAATAAAATATACAACATAATAATAATAGTACAAAAATACCAAAAAAATATCCTTATAAAAAGATGTTTTACCCCAAAAGGGAAATGCATAACTTGGAATACATAACCTGTGGAAAGTGCTTCTCGGAGAATTAAGAAGGAAACATCTAATTTGTCATCGATGCATAAATCTTGCTGACAGTTTGAGTCACTTTAATGGCCTTGCTTGTTCTCCAAATCTGTGCAAACTTGCGCAGTTGCAGAAAAAGAAAACTATATGTGTTGAACATCACCTTATTTGCATAATTTACCAAAAGCCAATGAGGCAGCACACGGAGTGAGGGTGGTGGTGGTAAGTGTTTGGGAAAAGACAGAGATCACTAATGGTTTGCCTTTGGGGATTTCTCCGCACCATGGGGGAGGAAAATGAGAAATATTTTTCAAACAGCAGGGGGAAGGGGTTTAAAAGTAGAAACTCATGGGGAGATAAAGATGTTAATGCCATGGGGTGCCGTGCAGGAAAGATTTAGCGTTAAGAAAAAAAAAAAGAAAACCTTGGTAATTTTAGCATTAAGGGGTAATAATCATGTTTCACACGCAATATTAAAACAGCAGCCCACACAGTCTGGTAGAAAATAATAAAAAATAAAATAAATAAGAGGTATAAGAGGTATCAGAGATGATGTAGGAACAGGCTGTGTGCACTCTTCCACCAGAATTGTTCAACTTTCCTAGAACTCGGAATAGTGAGTGCAGAGGATTTTCCTTATTTTTCCTAACTTTCCGCTTGTCACCTAAATGTTCAATGCCAAAGTAGTAAACAAGCAAACAAAACATACAAGCAATACAAATCTTCCATTGTTGTATTTCAAGCTAAAATATCTGTACATCTGTTATCAGAGCAGCATTGAAATAAATCATAGACCGTTACCTGATTTTCAACTATTTATACATCGTAAAAACTTGTTAAAAGCAAACTTATACCACAACACAGTTCTGTCCTCTCACATTTCCAGGGTTCACTTATCGCTTTTCATCTCCAGATATGGAGTACTGTAAAATATTGGTGACTTTGATAATATAATGATAAACATATTAAAATGCATAAATATTACAGATGTAATATAATTGGAAAAAATACAACTGGTTGTTCATGATACATCTTGCCTTCTAAAACTGTGAGCGGAGTTAAGTATTAAAAATTGTGGCAAAAGTAATCAACTGTAAGTCTCAGTGACAAACCTTTTTTATTGGCATTATTCAGTGTAAATAACTCACTGACATCCACACATTACTTTGAAATGTTGCAGTGTTTCATCGTTTAAAAAAAACTGGGTGGTATGTTTACAAATGCACAAATGATGCTGTTATTCCTCATTCCAAAATTAACATTACTTCCTCATAATGCACTACGTTAGGCTGAATTCACACTGGATATTTTACTGTGTGTTCACAACCTGGTTATAAAGGTATTGTATTTCTGTACAATCTTTGCATTATTTGAATTTGAACTTGGGTTTTGCTAAATATTGATAGTCAAAAGAGGAATTACAGTGGAAAACTAAAAAAGTAAAAAAACAAAACAATCTGATTAAGTTTCATGGTCAACTTTTCCTCACGCTGCGGGCAGTCATCTTGTTAAAAAGAATGCATTCATATAATTCAGCTGTGGTGAAATTACTATGTTCACTCTTATTCATTGCACATTTTAAAGTTGATCCAATCTTACTTCAAATTATCCCTTTCATATCATCGATACTGAATAAAGGCCGATAGCAGTTGTCTGTCCAATGACAGCCAAGGCTATTAGTTAGCGTTGGCAAATGACTGTGAGGATTTTGATTCATTTTTGTTTTGACGGGGAGGATGATAATATTAAGATAGAATAAAAATTCTGATCGTAAGTATCATTGTTATTATTAGTTGTCATAGTAAAAGTGGTTGTGTCTATCGCCTCTATTATTTTAGCTGATGCTGATTGTCATTATATCCAAAACGATGGCTCTTGATGCGTGAGACAAATGCAATTCAAATAGTTGTCATCATGAACTATGAATTAGGGAGAATAATGATACATACGCAGTGTACACTTGAGTAAACTTTGATTCAATTATCATGACTTGTTTTGTGTAAGATGTCAAATTAGGTATGAACAGGACCAGCATTACAGACAGGCCATGTATACAGTGGAAGCACCTAATGGAAATGTGACATGATGCTGGCCTCCCAGGGAATATACACATAAATGCAAAAGTATTGGGACAGTGGCACACTTTTAGTTGTTTTGGCTCTGTACTCCAGAACATTAGATTTGAAATAAAACCGTGAATATGAGGGTAAAGTCCAGATTCTCAGCTTTAATTTGAGGGTATTTATATCCATATGAAGGGATCCCTTTTCATACAGCGCTCCCCGTTCTAGAGGAACAAATGTAATGTAAGGCGGCTTCTCTGCTGTTTCCTGGCCAGCTGTGTGTCTTTGCATCATTACTTTGTGCACAAGAATGCTAGCAAACGATTTTATTAAAAACAGGTGTGGAGTTTGCATTTGGAGGATGTTGCAGTCATCTCATGAGGATCTAAGTGTGGATGCCATTTAAGGAGCCATCATTGCACTGAAAATCTCTCTCTCCATCAATCAAGCCAGAACATTGGTTGTGTGGAAATCAACTGCTCGGTACATTGTTAAGAAGTGGGCATGCACTGGTGAGCACAGCAATAGCAAACAACCTGGAAGGCCATTGTAGTGGGTGACAGAATAATACTCTCCATTGTAAATAAAAATCCAGTTTTAACTGTCAAACAGATCTCTGGGTCCAGTATATATGAATAGGTGTGTGATAGATTAGCATAAAGAACATAACCAGATATGCCAGCATAACCTCACTGCAAGATTCAAAGTACTCGTAGAAAAAATAAATGGTAGAAAAAAGTCTAATAGACCGATGAGATGAGTGTTAACCTGTAGCAGAGTGTTAGAAAGAGGAAAGCATGGAGGAAAAAAGGAACTGCATATGATCTGAAATCACCCCACTCCACTTCTGTGAAACGTGGTGATGTTATGGCTAGAGCACTGGAACTGGGTTACTTGTCGTCGTTGATGATGCGACTGCTAAAGTCTGAAATGTCTGCTCAGAGACAACCAAAATCCTCAAAGCCCATTGGACGTGACTTCACCTTGCAGCAGGACAATAACCCCAATCACACTGAGGATTTTTTTCAGGGCCAAAAAGTGGAATGTTCTCGACCAACCAGTCATTAAACTGACTATGACTCAACTGACCAATCGATCATTACAGTACACTACAGCCAGTTCTCACAGGCTTTCATCTAGAGCCATGTACACTGTATATACTGAAGCACATGAAGAGGCATTTTGTTTAACGTTTATTTGACGTCTGAAATTGCGTGGCCTAAAATGGCAGGACTGTATAAAAAGGGATGTAATTCCTACATACGTAGATCACTGGATGTGGATGTAAATGCCCTCAAATTAACTGCACTTTCACCTCATATTCATTGTTTCATATCCATATCCTCTGGATACAGAGAAAAAACAACAGAAACCTTTTGGAAACACTGTCCAAATACTTACAGACTGCACTATTATTGTTATTTTATTCAATATCAATGTAATTATGCATAAATCAAGAGATTATTCTGGAATGTACAAATGTACCACTTATGTATTCTAACACTCAATATATCTCTTTCTTAGACAAATTGCCTAATAGACTGTAAACTCAGGCCCTGTCCCGTCACAGAGCTGAGTTAGCCCAAATGTCAGGCCTGAACACAGAGCCCTGTCCTGTCACCGAGCTGAGTTAGCCCAAATGTCAGGCCTGAACACGGAGCCCTGTCCCGTCACAGAGCTGAGTTAGCCCTAACGTCAGGCCTGAACACAGAGCCCTGTCCTGTCACAGAGCTGAGTTAGCCCAAATGTCAGGCCTGAACACAGAGCCCTGTCCTGTCACAGAGCTGAGTTAGCCCAAATGTCAGGCCTGAACACGGAGCCCTGTCCCGTCACAGAGCTGAGTTAGCCCTAACGTCAGGCTGGAGCCCACATCACAGCCCCGCCTCACCTGGATTTGCCGACAGCGACGCGTGTAGAACCCTTCCCCACCTGCGCCTCGAACCGCAGGAACATTAAAACGAATGTTCCTTTCATGACCGTTTCATAAAGCGCTGCGCTAACACCCGCTAATGAGCTGATTAGAGTGCTAAAGATGTCTGCACATCTACACATTGCATCAAATTACATCAAGCGCATGTTTATTCAAAACAGAATCAATTATTTAAAGAAAATTCACAGTGGCAATTTATCAAGAAGCGGGAGAGATGGTGAAGGCTTTCTGAATGTCAATAGGAGGGCCGTTAACTTTCCATGAAGAGATGAGAATATAGGCTCTGAGTCAGTTATGCAGTGCATTGTGATAATGACATTTGGGAAGGGATACAGTTGCAAAGCTGTTAAGCTCCTTCATTGCACCAAGAAGATTAGTGTCTAGATGGGCTTGAATGACAGCGAAGGTAGAATTTCCAGCCTGCTGAGGACTTGGCATGCAAAGGCCCACTAAAAGCCAGACGTTTACTTTACACCAAGGACCAATTGTCCTTCATTCTCCAGCAAGCCACAGCAAAGCCCACAAATCAAGGGCATTCTACGTCTGGGGCCAGTAATACATCTTGACATTTGTTTTTCGTGGGGTTTTTTGTCCTTTGTTGAGCCGTGTGGGCATTTTTTTCCCTGCATTTGCACAAATGCCATTATTTATTCATTTGTTCTTTTATTTTTCTCTGGTCCTTTGTTTCTCCTGCCCAACTGATATCTCCCAGCTCTGTGCCAGTGTGCGAGAAGGCTTTCGAGGCCTTGTGCTGGGAAATCAAGTCTGGCACTGGCTCTCCGAAGAAGGATCAGGGGGAGAGGTTCGGGGGTGTCCCCCCACCCCACGCCACCCCACGCCACCCCACCTCCAGGCCCCCATGACAAACCCAGCTTGCTGGATTAGCCCTGTGTAACCAAAACGCAGACAGGAAGCTACAGCCCTGGGCAGCATTAGGCCCGGTCGCACGGCCTTGTGGGAAAACCCTAGGTCCCGAGTCTACGTAAAATCCCTTTCCCAGTCCTTCCCAGTTTATTCAGCAGCTCTGTTTTCCGCTTACTTGTTCCCCCCGTGGCGGAACACGTCTTATTTATTTATTTATTTATTTAGTCCGAGAGAGAGCGAGCAGAAAAAAAAACGTTTTGTCAGTTCTTAAGCGTCTGACAACGCGGATGAAGTTTAGCATGCTAAGAGCGCGAGGGCGGGCGTCTCTTCCTCCCGTGGAATGGGGTGAAGGAAGGAAGAGGCTGTAAGTGACAGCGAGTGGCTGGTCGCTGAACCCACCAGTGCATCACGGAATTCTCCTCCTGTCACCGGGCGGCGGAGACAGGGCAGCGGGACCGGGCTGCACTGACCTCGCGGCCGCGCCTCCATCCCTGGCGCTCACGCCGGGGGAGACGGGAACCAGCGCCAGAACGCTGAAACCGCCAAAGTGACAACGGAGCCATCTCGGGAGGGGCCGCTCCTCTCCTCGGACCCTCTCCCCGCCTGTCAATCCTGCCACCTCCGTCAACTTCCCCCTTCTCTCTATGTCTAACGGCGACCCGGATGGGAATTTACTCTAAAACTTTGGAGAGCTGAGGATGACCGGCAACCATTTTGTCAGAAAGGTGTTCCCCATTATCGCATGCTCAAAGAACGTCAACACTTTGGAAACGGCCATTGTTTATTTGCGCATCGAGTTTGATGATAAAACACAATAAGAACTGCATAATTGAGACCATATCAATAAATAAGATATTTACAGGGGACTGGGCCAGGGGACAGTTGTAATATGGAGTGTAAAAACATTGCACATCTCTTATTAATTTGAGGTGAGGTTGTTTAATGAGAATGACATGTTTTTACAAGAGAAAATCAGAGACGAAGAACACCAGGGGAGGTATTACAGAGCACAGCAGGTGAGGCACGGAGCCGTATTTAGAGAAACCTCCAAAATAATCTTATTTAAATGCCCCATCTGCTTTGACAGGTGCTGTTTCCATAACCCCACGGGAGACTCAAACTTACTGAGCACAAACACAAAACCCATCAAACCGGCCCCAGACTACAAGCCAAAAAGACCGTGTTCATACACTATTCACAAAACATTACGCATCCTTTATAGTGTTAATCTCCAGACACTTCACGGGAAACGTAGGTGTGTGTGTGTGCAGCTTTATATGTGTGTGCAGGTATGTTCACATGTGCATTTGTGTGTGTTTGTGTGTGTGCAGGTGTATGTGTGTGTATATTTTTGTGTGTGCGAGTATATTTTTGTGTGTGTGTGTGCATGTGTGCGTGGCGTGCATGTGTGCGAGTGTGAACGCATTTGACTGAGAGGTTTTACATAAATGTTCTGAAATGTACTGTGACCTATATTAAAGTATGTATGCCCTGATCACCGCCATGCTATTCATTATAAATTACAGTACCTGTTTCAGTCAGTTTTGCATGAAGATGAATTACACATTTAATAAATAGTGACATGCAATGCACAATGACAATTACCTGACTTATTTTCCATTAAGGTTGAGATGGAAGACACCTTACACTGTTACGGATGACAGAACATAAACTGTGAGCCTTAGATTTTAATTACCTATTGTTTCTTCTCGTCACAATAGCCCTGCATACATTATAACTGAGCGCTCAGCCTTTTGACCAGTGCTCTGCATAATGAATCTCGGTCTGCCTTCTGTGCACACACTGTCCAACATTGACAGCAGGAATACTTTGTTTTTCCTTACTTTTAGTCATGGTTAAATGTTTAAAGATAAAGAATAATTTTCACTGCTGAATACCTCAAATTAGGGGTGTGTAATACAAATACAGTTCTGAATCCTCACTTTCCATTTTAGGAGGAGGAACATTCTGTGTGCACACACATGCACGCTCAGGCTCTCTCGCACACACACACACACAAACACACACACACACACACACACACACACACACACACACAGACCTCTGTGTCGTCTTCAGAATAATGAACGTATTGTTTTATATAAAGCGGTATTATACAGAATATCTCCGGAATACCGCTTCCTGAGATATTCCACCCCTGTGATAACAGCATATATCCAACAAATCAAACCTTCAAAAGGTCACCAGATAACCAGACTTTTAATAGAGTTGCACTGGTAAAATGTTAATGACAGATCTGTCCGCACTAAGTCTGATTCCATGGCGATGGAGACTCTGGGGTCACATAGCAGGCTGACAGAAGCACTGGAAGGTTCCGTGCAGAGGGGCAGATGAGCGGGAGAAGATGAGCGGGAGAAGATGTGGATCGTCGGGAGCTTGGCTCAGGGAGCTGCAGGAATACCGACAGATGGGGCAGCCGTTCCAGGACCCGGCGACACACTGTGCTTCCGGAAACACGGATCCGGGAGTTGTCTTACAAGGAAAGCTAATGAAGTGGAGCGGGAGAAAGGCGGAGAGCGGGAACAGGACCGGTGTCGTAAGGCACACAGCCTGTTCAACGGCGCTCCTGAGCTCCGCTCTCCACAGCCGCGGTCTGCAGCAGCCAGGCCAGCACGCACATCGCCCGTGTGACCGCTGTGTTCACTCCGCTGTGTTCACTCCACTGTGTTCACTCCACTGTGTTCACTCTGCTGTGTTCACTCCACTGTGTTCACTCCGCTGTGTTCACTCCTCTGTGTTCACTCCACTGTGTTCACTCCACTGTGTTCACTCCGCTGTGTTCACTCCTCTGTGTTCACTCCTCTGTGTTCACTCCACTGTGTTCACTCCTCTGTGTTCACTCCTCTGTGTTCACTCCACTGTGTTCACTCCACTGTGTTCACTCTGCTGTGTTCACTCCGCTGTGTTCACTCTGCTGTGTTCACTCCACTGTGTTCACTCCTCTGTGTTCACTCCACTGTGTTCACTCTGCTGTGTTCACTCCGCTGTGTTCACTCTGCTGTGTTCACTCCGCTGTGTTCACTCTGCTGTGTTCACTCCACTGTGTTCACTCCTCTGTGTTCACTCCACTGTGTTCACTCCTCTGTGTTCACTCCGCTGTGTTCACTCTGCTGTGTTCACTCCGCTGTGTTCACTCCTCTGTGTTCACTCCACTGTGTTCACTCTGCTGTGTTCACTCCGCTGTGTTCACTCTGCTGTGTTCACTCCGCTGTGTTCACTCCTCTGTGTTCACTCCACTGTGTTCACTCCTCTGTGTTCACTCCTCTGTGTTCACTCCACTGTGTTCACTCCGCTGTGTTCACTCCACTGTGTTCATTCTGCTGTGTTCACTCTGCTGTGTTCACTCCACTGTGTTCACTCCACTGTGTTCATTCTGCTGTGTTCACTCTGCTGTGTTCACTCCTCTGTGTTCACTCCACTGTGTTCACTCCACTGTGTTCATTCTGCTGTGTTCACTCTGCTGTGTTCACTCAGCTGTGTTCACTCCACTGTGTTCACTCCACTGTGTTCACTCCACTGTGTTCATTCCACTGTGTTCACTCCACTGTGTTCATTCCACTGTGTTCACTCCTCTGTGTTCATTCTGCTGTGTTCACTCCGCTGTGTTCATTCCACTGTGTTCACTCCTGTGTGTTCACTCCACTGTGTTCACTCCGCTGTGTTCACTCCACTGTGTTCACTCCACTGTGTTCACTCCTGTGTGTTCATTCCACTGCAGTACTCATTCTGTTTAATGAACTCAACTGCTAATTCAATCTTTTCCTGAAATTCATTCCTCTGAATACATTTTGACTTAAGGTTATGTTCCACCAAAAATACATCTTTGTTAACAGCAGTCTATCATCTGAACATATTGTCATAATTCTTTCAGCTTCTGATTGAGACATGTCTGAAGATTGTTTTGAACCATTTTTTATCACCAGTACCCAACAGTCATTTTTCTAGAAATTTCGGATTTTTCATGAATAAAAATTATGAAATTTCAGGATCTAAAAATGAGATTTGTGAGGCTGTAACCGCCCGTAAAGCTTATAACAAAACAAAAAAAAAATCCTCCAAAAAAATCGAATAATTATCCTAATTTCACCATACACATGGCATAATCATTCAAAAGGTGGTATTATCCTAGAAGTTGAATAGTAAGCAGAAAAGGGTAAATTTGAATGAAAATTGTATTTTTTTAAATGGAACAGAACTTTAATTATGTACAGTACATTTATTCATTACGATCCAACTTTCAAAATCTCACACAGAGTGTTGCCGGAAAACTCAGGGTGTCACAAAGTCAAGATTGCTTTAGTGGATAATCTTGGAGACAGTCATTTTAGCAAGCGACACATGTCATGCACACACAGATGTGGTGCAGATAGAGTAGATTTGAGATTACAGAAGTGTCTCAGCGCAAAAGCAAGCATTCTGCTTAAAGAACATTCTGCTAGGGAACACTTTCATGTTGCAGAAACTCCCAGTGTGTCTTCCAGACCGAGAGCGCACGAGAATGTCCACAGGCTAATGTATTATAGTCTATCTCCACAGTAAGCACGGTAATTCTATTCAGGCACATGCAGTCAGAGATGAAAGGAAGGAAGTAGTTTCTGATGAGTTCTGGGCCTGATTACGTCCCTCGCCTGGCCCTCGTGCTGTAATGCAGACACCCACTAGACCCGTCCGCTTTTGTTAAATAATAAAGGATGAACGGCAAGATGAGGAGCTCAATCTAAAATTAGAATCTTGTCGGAGGATTTCAGCCCACTAAACATATAAAGACGAGTGTGAGCCTTACACATATCAAAATAAGGTAAAAAGGTTAAACGCTCCAAAGGGAGAAAACAATGAATTACATCCCACAGGCCAAACATCGCCCAGGACGGTGGAAATTAGCCGCGGCTGCCAAGTGAAACTAAACCAAACTCTTAGATTGTCACAATAGAATTATTTCAAAACATAAAGAATGCAGGACTCCTTGGAGTAAACAGTAGCCAGACATCCTGGCATCTGTTAGTATTAATTTACTGCTCACTGCATTCGACGTGATCCTCCCCCCCTTCCTCTCCCATATGTTTCAGATGCAGCCGTCTCTCTCCTGTCCTGAAACAAACGGCTTTTTATGTGAATTATTTACCGAATATGCAGAACAGTTGGAATACAAAGTCCGTAAAAGCACTATAAACAATTTATCCCTAACTCGCTCATTAAAAATATGTTGTTCTCCTTCTTGGCAATGTAATTATGCTCGGTCACTGGCTTGCGAAAAATAAACCCAGTGGCCAATTTGTATGCTCAGACAGGAAGTGGTTGGGGGAGATTTTATTTGGATCTCATCACGGGGTTGGGCTCCATATCAGATAAAGAGCAGGTGTGCCTCGCACATTGTAATGTGTTTAGTCTATGAGTAACCAAAACACCATCTATTAACCCACAGCACAATGAGACAGGAAGAGAATCCCCATTTCTGCAAACCTCTCTTGTGCTGGAGCCCATGGACAGCTCTGGGGTGAGCTGTAAGTAGTCCCGTGTTTTTGAGACAAGGGACTAATTAAGGCTAGGTGGAACCACGTTCATTCAGAGTTCTCCGTGTTCGCACAAGGACCATTCCTGATGAAAGATATCAAAGGTCTTGCACAGTTCAGACTAATACTCAAGAGGTTGAAGTGCGGCACATACTTCAAAATGCAGACTTGCGTAGTTGCAACTGATGAATCTTGATGATGTTTGGGTTTGGGTGTTCTGAAAATATGAATAAGCTAGTGTTTGTGGTTTGGGTAAAGAGTTGTTACCCATACTGCACGGGTGCAAGCAGGTATCTCTGCTGGGGGGGACTGACCCTTCACGAAGCCCCGCCTCCTTACTGTTGCTATGTTCGTCAGGTTTTCAGTGTTCAACGAAGCAAACATGCTATTCTGAACTAGGAAAGAATCACAGAAGCAAATATTTAGTTATTTTTGGAAAAATGGATCTTTGATTTCAGATAGGTGACTGAAAGTTCTGAAGCAGGCTGTGCCTTTGAAGGCTACATACATACTGTCATTCTGACTCGGCATTGAAATATAAATAAACAATAAAGCTTACCGATCACAGTCAGTCACCTCATCACTTCACTAGTTACGTTAGTGATTGAAGCAGAAGATGGATATGCAGGAGGAGCGTTGTTCTTGCACAGCAGGGTAGGTCATAGATAAGAAGGCAAATACAGTGTAGCCTTAATTCTATTATATATTAGACATATGAATCTTTATAGATGTGCTGTATATATTGACGTCAGTGTGGCTGCAGAATCACCACAGATTCTTGGGTAAAATTTCTACTGGTAAAGTATTGTTTCTAGCAGTTTGTTGTATCGTGGAACCTCATGTTTACATGGGTATAGGATACACACATTTAAGTTAAACCTTACACCCTGCAGACTTGTTTTGAATATGCTAAGAAATGTCAAGGCCAAGATTTGGGTTAGCTTACTTTCCTGTGATGTAAAATGGCCCATTTTCATTTTATAAATTACGGGGCAAGTTTTGGACAGAGTCAATATGGAGGCAGAACTCAGTCAATTTAAAAACACAAACAAACACTTAGCTAGCATGAATGCAGTCTCTAATCAATTTTGGTGATCAGTGACATTTAAAAATGGAACACAGTCAAGTGTGCCCTTACTGCTTTGGGTAAAAAGTTAGAACCTATGAAATTCTCTCAGAAGTGCAAACCACTCTTTATGGTCTTCTTGGTTGGCTCAATTTCAGCAAGCAAAAACAATCGAGCACAGAGAGGTATCCAAAACGATTGCCAGGTTGACCAGATTGAAGATTCAGCTGATCATAAGCTGGTCCAGCTGGGTATGAGCTGCTTAACCAATGAGTGTTGGTAGCTTGTCTGAGCTTGTAGCTGGTCAATCAGCTACCAGATTTTTCAAAACATAGCTTGAGCTGGTCAAACCATGTGAAGCTGGGAGCTGGTCTGAACTGCCGACCCAGCTAAACCATGTCGAGCTGGGAGCTGGTCTGAACTGGTCAAAACCTAGCTTGAGCAGTTTTTTCAAAGCTCGAAGGAATATAGTAAGCCGCAGTGCCAGGGATCATACCCACAATGCAATTCACCATGCCCTACACAAGCAGTACTAGGGATCACACCCACAATGCAATTCACCATGCCCTACACAAGCCAGGCCAGGGATCACACCCACAATGCAATTCACCATGCCCCACACAAGCAGTGCCAGGGATCACACCCACAATGCAATTCACCATGCCCTACACAAGCCAGGCCAGGGATCACACCCACAATGCAATTCACCATGCCCTACACAAGCCAGGCCAGGGATCACACCCACAATGCAATTCACCATGCCCCACACAAGCCAGGCCAGGGATCAGACCCACAATGCAATTCACCATGCCCCACACAAGCCGGGCCAGGGATCAGACCCACAATGTAATTCACCATGCCCTACACAAGCCAGGCCAGGGATCAGACCCACAATGCAATTCACCATGCCCTACACAAGCTGGGCCAGGGATCAGACCCACAATGCAATTCACCATGCCCTACACAAGGGACACAAGGAACGAGGAGAAAACAAGATGGAGCAGAGGGAACGTTCTCTTTTAGAACTGAGGGTATCACAACTTTGTATCCATATGATGTCATCTGTTGATCTGCTCTGACAGGAAAGACCATTGTTTCACTTCAGATTTGAACATTCACCATCACTGCTCAAAATGTAATCAGGACGAGGTTGCACATTGTGAAGAGAGAGTCAGAGAGCAGAATTTCATTTATTTAGATAAAATCGCTGTGTCTTGGCTCAGTGACGTGAGCTTCAATCAGTTCGTTTCCTCAAGGTCTGCATTTAAAAAATAAAAACTGACATTTCGCAGAGCAGAAATAAAATAAACAGCACTCAAGATGGACACAATACACAATTATTAATACTAGGCCCCTTTTGTGAGTATCTTCCATCTAAATCACAGACATATTGATTCGTGGGCTTCCTTTCTACTGGAGATCTGCACAATCTTTCCTCAATTTCAGCTTTAACTGATTTGATTAATATGTTGTTCTGAGGTTCTATAGAAATGTCTGACAAGTGATCACAAAGTAAGTTTTTAGCCCTGTCATTTCCAGAATATTACAATAGACATCCCTGCTGAAAGAAACAGGTCAAGCTAGGTTTTGAAACGGCTGGTAGCTGGTCGACCAGTTCAGACCAGCTCCCAGCTCGACATGGTTTACATTACATTACATTATTGGCATTTGGCAGACGCTCTTATCCAGAGCGACATACAGTTGATTAGACTAAGCAGGAGACAGTCCTCCCCTGGAGCAATGCAGGGTTTAGGGCCTCGCTCAAGGGCCCAACAGTGTGCAGATCTTATTGTGGCTACACTGGGATTAGAACCACCAACCTTACGTGTCCCAGTCATTTACCCTAACCACTACGTTACAGGCCGCCCCTGGTTGATTAATTCATACCAGTTCCCTCCTTGACATGGTTTGACCAGCTCAAGCTATGTTTTGAATCAGCTGGTAGCTGGTTGACCAGTTAGGACCAGATTAATACTGAACATGGTTTAAACATCTCAGGCTATGTTTTAAAACAGCTGATAGCTGGTAATTTGAAGCTGGTCATAGCTGGGTTTTACAGCAGGGTCATTAAGGTTTACCTATGAACTAAAAAGAAAAATAAATGTGTTTACTTGTATCCACTTTGTCCTTGTACTGGAAGGTGACCTATGTTGCAAATGTTTGTCCTCAGATTGAAATGCGTTTTCAGACTGCATGATTGGGACAGGGAGATTCCTGATCTCGACCAACTAGCAAGTCAATAGAGCTGGAACTGTAACGATACTTAAAGTACATTTTTATTTAATAGGCATATAACTGGAAATTCTGAAGTCTTAAATGGCTTTTGTATTTCAATTTATAGTTGTTGATGCAAAGAACCCCTAATATTCATAATTTGTTTTCTCAGTTGAGAGGTGATAAATAACTCACAAACGGGTTGCAGCTACAGGAAACGTGATGATATTTGTATGTGCCTTATGAGCAAAAACAACAATACATATTCACCACTCTGATCTCAGCCAATGACTGAAGAGTTTAAAATGAGCATCATCAATTATTTCCTCCCGCTCTTCCGCTTCGGTTGGAAAAGCGCTAATTGCCGCAGAGTCCAATGAAGAGCTGGCCCGTCGCTGACCTGAAACAGGACGCGCTATCCTTGGCTCGTCCGCTGCCGGCGTGGACACCGAGGGCACTGCACGGAGGACGGCGCTGGCATTGACGGCGGGGCCGTTGGCCAGCCTGTGGGCCACTGAGGGGTCAGGGTTCTGCCTGACCTCCCCCCCAGCTCCGCTCTCAGGCCTCGTCTCTCAGCGCCGCCAGGGAAGGCCACTAATGAGGAGTTACAGATATCAGCCCCACAGTGGGGTGGGCTCCCCAGCTCTTATGCTTATGCTTATGCTTATGCTTACGTCAGTCCCACAGAACTGCGATTTGTGAACCTCTAAAAGACGTGGATTGCTTGACCAAGGTGTGGCTGGATATCCACCTTCATCCGCTCTGTCGGATCCTCTTCTGAACTAGAGCTGCTAATGGCCGCGGTGGTCAGGCTCTGAGATGCAGGATTATTTAATTTCATTACATCAAATTTCTGTGTAGTTGGTGTCCGGCAATGCTTCCACTACTCAAATTGATGTTTATATCTAATGTACAGTAGGGCCATCTATCTGTAAAACCCATCCGGATTAGAGTTGCTAATGGTAGAGCTGCTCATCGTTGTGATATGTAGACTTAAAGATTGAATAATAATGTTTTTATATTTTGTGATCAACTTTTTATTGAGAGTATACAAAATTACAAGACCAAAACAGTAGAACTCAAACTATGCACAGACTCTCAAAGCCTTGTGGCGTTCTACACTGAATGAGCACTTTATTAGGTATTTATTAGGCTTATATTGTAGACTTATTGGTCTTCTGCTGCTGTAGCCTACCCACTTAGAGCTTTGATGCGTTGTGTGTTCAGAGATGCTCTTCTGCATACCACTGTTGCAATGTGGTTATTTGCGTTACTGTCACCTTCCTGTCAGCTTTGACCAGTCTGGCCCTTCGTCTCTGACCTCTCATTAACAAGGTGTATTTGCCTGGAGAACTGCTGCTCACTGGATATTTTCTTTCGCACGATTCTCTGCAAACTCCAGAGACTGTTGTGCATGAAAATCCCAGGAGATCAGCAATTTCTGAGATACTCAAACCACCCTGTCTGGCACCAACAATCATTCCACAGTCAAAGTCACTTAGTTCACATTTCTTCCATATTCTGACATTTGGTCTGAAAAACAACCGAACCTCTTGGCCATGTTTGCATGCTTTTATGCATTTAGTTGCTGCCACATGATTTGCCGATTAAATATTTTCATTAACAAGCTGGTGTACAGGTCTACTTAATAAAGAGCTCACTGAATGTATATTACCATTACTGTAAGTTACAAGTTGCAAGTCTAACTGAAAAAAGAATGTTGTTTTCTTCAGGAATCTTGTGTTGTGTACAGAAAAGGCTTGAATCTCAGCAGGTTAATGACGCTGTTGACCGCCATCGCCCTACCCGTGGGGGGGCCACGTTTACTCAGCGTCTGCACCCGGCGTTATGGGTGAATCCGTCCGTTATCAACACCTCACTGAGTGAGTGAAGGTTAATGTTAGCCATCAGCTGAACGCTGCTTGGGAACGGGAAGTTAACCTAGGCCAAGGTAAATGCAAAGTGACAGCCTGTGCTCCCTGGAGATTACGTAATTGTGGTTTCGCATATGTAACACAAAGCCAACCATTTTCCCCCGAGCCCTTCCACAGATTTGAGCATTTTTACATATTTAAGAGCGAGGCGACCGTCGCTGAAGAAAGGAGCAAAGAGAATGACAGCGCGAGAGAAATCGGACCCAGCTATTCCATCCATTTTTTCAGTGAGGCTCCCTCTCGAGGCTCATATGAATCGATAGCACGGAACCCGCTGGAATATGTAGCCCATGTCTGCAGTACCTGCATATACCTGCAGTTACTGTACAGATTCTCCACAGCCAACATCGTAATCTGCCTCAGTTCATCATCCTGCTGTGGCATCTCACTGCTTGCAGCCTTATTTTAAAATAAAAATATGTTGACTGTGTCATGTACTTTAATATAAGTTATGCTGTCTTAGTTTGACTTGTGTTTATGTATGTTTATGTATCTTATCAACATGCACATTTCCTCTTTTAACTCTGTTATCTTCTCTTATCTTTTTTCCATTTCCACGCTCATATTATTGCATCACTAAATTCTCCTGATTTTAAAGTCTTGCTTTTAGGTCATTTTTCAATCTTACCTGTGTTTATCATTTCTTCTTTATTTGACTGACTTGTTTAAAAAAAGAAAGAATGCATCTCAGTGAAACTATATGGAAGGATAGAAACTTATTTGAATTTCATTTTTGTGTGAAAATCTCAAAAGGTTCAGCTGGCAATGCACGATAAATATCCCCCAATCAGAGACCCCAGGCCATGGAATGCAGGACATTTCAAAATCTCTATTTCACTTACGTTCAGAGTAACATAACTATTTTTGCCATACTATAATACTGTAGGCCTATGTTCATCATTTTATGATGCCACTTGGAACAGAAGCAGGATGAAATAACAGGATTATAGCGGGATC